>NC_048583.1:20987631-21127631 GCF_013265735.2 Oncorhynchus mykiss | reverse complement strand
AGGACGAGGGGGGGGGTGGCAAATTTGTACCACACTGGGGTCCTTTTTTAGATTCGTACATAATTAGTGCGGGCACAAAGGGAGTCGCTGAATAGGGGTTGTCCGTCTCTGGATAGGGGTGAGTAGGATTCCTTTCATATGCGATCGCTCGACGAAGAAAGCATTTTTTACCCCCCTCTGCTCGCCTCTTGCCCTCTGATATCTAACATGAGCAAAGTGACTTGCCCTTTATCCCTCTACCCTGTTCTTTTCTTTTTTTCCCCCACACTGGATTCCTCCTCCTTTCTATAAGTAAATACCTTGGGGGAAAAAAACACACGCACAACACAATTCACTACAAGAAAGGGAATACAAAAAAAGTACGAGAGCTGGTTTCCTGCCGGGGAGAGTTTACAAATTACGATGTGAACCATGACAGAATAATAACGGAACGATTCCAATGGACATTTTCTCTGAGGATCTATCAAAGGATTTTCAGGCTGATGGATTTCCTTCTAATTGGTTTGTACCTAAAGTGGCCCCTGAGGAAGCCCCCTGGGTTGATACTGTTGCTGTGGTGCTCGCTGGGCATCATGCTCAAAATGGTCCCCTCGGTGGAGGGCGTCTGCCCACGGTTATGCCGCTGCGACAGCAAGCTGCTCTACTGCGAGGGGCTCAATCTCACCGACGTTCCGCGCAACCTGAGCAGCGCCCTGGGCCTGTCCATGCGCGAAAACAACCTGACGGAGTTGCGCGAGGGCCACTTCGCTGGCCTGTCGCAGCTCACCTGGCTCTACTTGGATCATAACAACATCGACGTGGTGGAGGAGGGCACCTTCGACAGGCTGCGCCGAGTCAAGGAACTCGACCTGAGCACCAACCATATCGAGAGCCTGCCCAATGGCACTTTCAGGCCCCTCCCCAACCTACGCATCCTGGACCTATCGTACAACAGGCTGCAGGCGCTGGAACCCGACCTGTTCCACGGCCTGAGGAAGCTAACCAATTTGCATTTGCGCTACAACGCCCTCAAGTTTGTCCCAGTGAGAATCTTCCAGGACTGCCGGAGCATGCAGTTCCTGGACCTGGGCTACAACCAACTTCAGAGCCTGGCGCGGAACTCCTTCGCCGGGCTCTTCAAGCTCACCGAGCTGCACCTGGAGCACAATGAGCTGGTCAAAGTCAACCTGGCCCACTTCCCCCGCCTCATCTCACTGCGCACGCTCTACATGCGCAACAACCGAGCTACCGTTGTGGTCAGCACCCTGGACTGGACCTGGCCCTTCCTGGAGAAGATCGACCTGTCGGCCAATGAGATCGCATACATCGAGCCGCACGTCTTCGAGAGCGTGCCCAACCTCAAGGCCCTCATGCTGGACGCCAACCGGCTGACGGCCGTGGAGCAGCGCATCCTGGATTCGTGGTCGTCCCTGGGCAGCATCACTTTGGCAGGCAACGAGTGGGAATGCAGCCGCAACGTGTGTGCCCTGGCCCAGTGGCTGAGTGCCTTCCGGGGCCAGCGGGACAGCCAGCTGCTGTGCTCAAGCCCGGACGTGGCGCAGGGCGAGGACGTAATGGACGCGGTCTACGCCTTCCAGCTGTGCGAGGACGGCGGCGACCAGTCCACCACAACCATGAGCTGGTACCCAGGCTACACCGCCAAGGACCAGGCCTGGGGCGGCCCCACGGCCAATCCCTACGATCCGCCAGCCGCCGAGGGCGGCGCAGTCATCACCAATTCCTTCACGGTGACCGTGGCTAACCTCGACGACATAGAGAGCACCATGCAGATCCACAAGGTGGTGACAGGCACCATGGCGCTCATCTTCTCCTTCCTCATTGTGGTGTTGATGCTCTACGTGACCTGGAAGTGTTTCCCGGCGGGCGTGCGGCAGGTGCGCCAGTGCTTCAGCAGCCATCGGCGCAAGCAGAAGCAGAAGCAGAGCATGCAGCAGATGGCCACCATGTCCACGCCGGAGTACTACGTCGACTACAAGCCCAACCACATCGAGGGGGCCCTGGTCATCATCAACGAGTACGGCTCCTGCACCTGCCAGCAGCAGCCCTCCCGGGAGTGCGAGGTCTGACCGACCCTTTGGAGTGTGTAAGGATATGTCTGTGTTTACGTGATTTTGTGTGGATAATATGGACTACTACAGAGACCCTTTTTGGATATATGGGATATATTGGGTGGGTTGGGGTTGTATAAATGAGGATTGAAACCAGGGATCCTGCTATGGACACTATTTACACTGTGTCACACTGTGCTGCTCGCCCCCCCCCCCCCTACTGTGGAGGAGAAGGGTGGAGGACTGACTGAGACCGTGGATTTATTGCTGTGGATCTGAAGGGCCTCTATGGACACTATGGAGACCAGACTCTATTTTGCCTGTTGACTTGACAAACAGAATCACCAGAGATGGAATATTATGTTGACTTTATACAGAATCACCAGAGAGGATTACTATGTTTGTAGGCCCCAACGGTTTCTTCTTCTTCTTCTTCTTCTTCTCTACACCAGGAGTGGATATTATTTCTTACTTCAGAATATTCTGCTATTGTCTAAAGACCACTTGGGGACACACTGGCCCGCCATAAACACACCATTTTTATTGTGGTAATACAACGACAACAACAAAAACACGACAACGACCAAAAAAAATAAAAAATAAAGATTGCAAAGTTGGATTATTAAAAAAAATACAAAAATACGATTATAAAATCAGTGTAAAACATGTTTAAAACGCAAGAGTGGGAGAAAAAAAAGATGCAAGATGCTATCCTATTTCTTTTGTAAACTACGAAAAAATATCATGTTTAAATAAATGAATTGCTATTCACAGTAAAGCCCTTGTGTTGTAAGGAACCTTTGGGGAGAGGGCTGGATTGTGAAAAGAGATGCCGTGCTCGCGTTGGTGGTTGGAAGAGAAAGAGCATTTGTCTGGCGTGCCTACTGCAGTATCTCTAGTTGGTTAAAAAGACAAGGGGCCAGAGGGATAGCCTAGCCATACTTCATTTCAAATGTTAAACCCTCTCCAATCTGAATATCAGATACTTTCTTGATCCCTCATTCCCTATTTGTGGGGGGGGGGGGTATTCAATGTGCTGGCTCGCTATAGATGTTGTGGTTGCTTCCCCCGAATTCCACCACCTTCCCACTTCTCCTCCCTCTCCTCTATCCTTTCTCGATGAAATTGATCTGACCCTTTCTAATCAGGTGGCGGCATTTTCAAGTCACATTCGTATGTCGTCTAAGACATTCACACGGACGATACACAGGCAGAAGCAGAGAGAGAGAGAGAGAGAGATCATGATCATCTGAGGGATGTAAAAAGCTCTGCCTTTGCCTTTTCCTTCGCTTGGCTGTCATGCTAGAGCTTTGCCATCCTTGCACCGCGAGGGACACATCAAAAGGAGGAGGAAAATGCCTCGCCCCACACTATTCAAATCAAAGCGAATTCTAAAATAGGAGCTAGATGAAGAATTGAATATGTGGGCTTTTATCCTTCTTAAAGAGACACCAGTAACACATGACACTGCACATGCCCGGGCCGATGGATTTCCTGACTATGTTCTGCGTGTAATGTTGAAACATTTGTTCTTTCAATACAAGGCTATTTTGGGTATATTTTTCTCTCTGGTTGTTCCTCATTGTGTGAGTGAGAGATGCGTCGACAGAGGGTTTGGTCTCTTGCACCAGTCGACAATTGACATGTAGGTGCTGCTAGGGGGAGAGAAATGAGTGATAGCTAAGGAAAGGAGTGATTGCGGAGGCCGCAGAAAGAAGGTGTAGGCTGCTCTCTAGTGTCCTAACATCAGCAGGAAAGGAAGGGGGGCGGGAGGGAGGGAGGGAGGGAGGGAAGAAAAATACACTAGACTCAGAGCTTCTGCACAGTGTCACAGTATGATTGCATGCGTACGTGTGGTGTGACTGAAATCAGTAAAATACAGCCTACTGTCTGTGTGTTTCTATATTTCTATGATTGCACTGTGCACATGCTGTTACTGTAACTAAAGAGACAGAGACAGAAACAGTGAGTTGTGTGTGTGTGTGTGTGTGTGTGTGTGTGTGTGTGTGTGTGTGTGTGTGTGTGTGTGTGTGTGTGTGTAGTAGTAGTACACTGTGTCCAGCGGTCTCTAGGCTGACCTGTGTTCCTAGACAGAATGCTGCAGCAGCAGCATCAACGTCAGGTCTCAATATCAGGTTAGGAGCTAGGGTTAGATTTAGGGTTAGGGTTCAGGTTAGATTTAGGGTTAGATTTAGGGTTAGATTTAGGGTTAGGGTTAAGGTTAGATTTATGGTTAGGGAAAATGGGATTTTGAATGGTGTGTGTGTGTGCGTATGTGTGCGTATGTGTGTGTGTGTGTGTGTGTGTGTGTGTGTGTGTGTGTGTGTGTGTGTGTGTGTGTGCACATCCTACTCCACATATATTTTTGTACAGAGGCAAAAATAGGCAGATCTATCCATTTGTGTGTGTGTGTGTGTGTGTGTGTGTGTGTGTGTGTGTGTGTGTGTGTGTGTGTGTGTGTGTGCGCGCGTCCTACTCCACATATATTTTTGTACAGAGGCAAAAATAGGCAGATCTATCCATTTGTGTGTGTGTGTGTGTGTGTGTGTGTGTGTGTGTGTGTGTGTGTGTGTGTGTGTGTGTGGCTCAACTGGGTGCAGAGTATGGGCGTAATGTGTTGTGTGTTTGAGTGATGCTGCAGAGTTACAGTAGCATGACACAAACAAATACAATAATATACAAGCAATTACTTAACATACTGTATCGACCTGGCGGTCAAATCATTATGCCTCTAACGTGAAATCAAATTATCACTGCATTTCAACCACCTGCCTCGACGCAAACAGCAAACAGACAGACCTTATGCTTATTGTGATACCTTCACTTTCATATAAATGTATAGTTGCTTGTGCTTTATGAGGGTCACAAAGCTGAGATAATATCAAATGCTAACTAGAAAGGTTCTCAGACTTTATCCCTTCAGCCTTTTGTATTGGCTGTATAAGCCTATACTGTTGTACTAAAGCCTGAACTATAGCCTGTATACAGATGTAGGATCTTCATTTGAGCAGGAAAATAATCCTGCCGCAACAGGAAATGTGAATTATTACGTGTATTAAAATGAATCGACAATTTTGTAGGGGTTGATCCATTTTTCAAAAGGAACAATATGGTCAGAAAGTGGACATTTCTTAAACCTCAAGTTTCCACTACAAGTTTGACATTTCTTGCAACAGGGGTGATCCAATTAAGATACTCCATCGTTAGGCCAGATGGGTGAATGGTTGCAGTTAAACAATATCATGCCCACTAAACTCTTGTGTATACAGTGCCACGTGTAAACGGTACAGTACCAACCTCTAAATCTATTCTGATATCTACCATACGAGGCGTTTCACAGAGTGGAACACGAGACCAGAAGAAAAACCTAAATAGTAACAAGCCGGGAGCAACAACTCAACTAAAATGTGCAGTCTTTTTTTTTGTTGCTGTGTGGAGCCGCTCAAGAGAAAAACAACAACAACCGGCGACGACAACAGTGGAATTTGCCGTTTCAGATTCATGATCTACTTCGTATTCATGATACCTCCCGACCGGGCGGCCCACTTTCAAATCCAAAAATGGCCATGAATCATAACTAGGCATGACATCTGTATGCTAAGTAGGCTAGCCACCGACCGATACAGCCGAGCAGAGCAGGGCAGAGAGAGAGACACATCATAGCGAGATGTGAGATATGCGATATACTGATAGTCGTTTGCCTATTATCTTATTCTCTTATTCATTTTCTTTCCTGATAGTCCCTCAAATCATGCAAACTGCCGGGCCTATATTTAGGCTGTGTTGTCCTGATTTATTTGTATAAATATTCAATGATGCCTTGACACACAGGCTACTGATGGCACCTCCATTTTGTTTCAGTATTTTTAACACGCAATGGTTGGATAGGAGGGAGGCAGGGATTGTTAAGACTACAGGATGCACCCACAGCCCCCCCCCCCCTCCCCCCCCCCCCCTCTATCCCTCCCTCTTTCTCTCTACCTCTATTTGACACTGTGGGGAGGACCAAAACCTGCAGGTGTTTGTTGACCGATTCAGACATGGGGTCATCGCCCCCAACAGGGCATATCACCTCTCCTATAACCTCCCATTATTAACAACCTGATTGATGACACTTAGCAAAATCGATACTAACACAGATGACTGGCTTACCAAATGGACTCGCTTCCATGATCACCTGATGATCCTCTGATTACCGATTACATACTCTTCGACATTTTTCTACATGCTCATGCTACGGCTATTGACCGTCTATGGGAGGGCAAGGAGAAAATAATAATGGTTTATTTATATGGCACTGCATTATTGATATGGCAGCTAATTAGCACTGGTGATGGAGGAGAATAGAGAGAAAGGGGCGACTGGCCGCGATTCCGCTCGCATCGTATCTGGTGTTGGGGGGGGGGGGTTCTGTTTGAAATGGAAATTGTGCGAGGAATCGTGACAATGGTTTCTGTACGTCGGAGAGCACAGCTGTGTTTAAAAGCAGAGAGGAGAGAGGATGGATGGAGGGACGTGTGGTGATTGGGTAATGCACTTGTTAACAGGTTTTGAATCTTCTGTCTCCAAGTTATGTGTGTGTGTGTGTGTGTGTGTGTGTGTGTGTGTGTGTGTGTGTGTGTGTGTGTGTGTGTGTGTGTGTGCGTGGGTGTGTGCGAGTGCGAGTGTGTGTGCGTGCGTGCGTGCATGCGTGTGCATGCTTTCTTGTGTGTGCATACAAGAACGAGATCAAGCCATTACGTATGTGAATGACGAAGACTATGTTAGGGAACAGGATGTGCTGGAACAAAATATTACCGAAACTAAAAGAGAGGATGTTTGGAATGACATAAAGAAAAGAGGAACACATACACACACCCACATAGGGTACGACAGACTGCAGGGTGTTACTATGTGTGAACAGGGATGGCACGAGCCAACTTTAAAGGTCACCCCCACACCTCTCAGAGCAGATAGAGAGACCCAGCAGAGCTCAACACACAGCACAGCTAACAGCTAACAGCTAGCATAGAGCATGTTAAACACAGCACGGCTAACAGCTAACAGCTAGCGTAGATCCTGTTAAACACAGCACGGCTGTCACAACCCATCCGGGTAACACAGACCCATACAGCACATGACATATCTGGATAGCACACACACACCAACACCTTAAATGACAGGGTCATGTAAATGTCATAGACAACCCATCTGACAAACACAGTGCCACGCCTTGAACGGCAGGGTCATGTAAATGTCATAGACAACCCATCTGACAAACACAGTGCCACGCCTTGAACGGCAGGGTCATGTAAATGTCATAGACAACCCATCTGACAAACACAGTGCCACGCCTTGAACGGCAGGGTCATGTAAATGTCATAGACAACCCATCTGACAAACACAGTGCCACGCCTTGAACGGCAGGGTCACGTAAATGTCATAGACAACCCATCTGACAAACACAGTGCAACGCCTTGAACGGCAGGGTCACGTAAATATCATAGACAACCCATCTGACAAACACAGTGCCACGCCTTGAACGGCAGGGTCACGTAAATATCATAGACAACCCATCTGACAAACACAGTGCAACGCCTTGAACGGCAGGGTCACGTAAATGTCATAGACAACCCATCTGACAAACACAGTGCCACGCCTTGAACGGCAGGGTCACGTAAATATCATAGACAACCCATCTGACAAACACAGTGCCACGCCTTGAACGGCAGGGTCACGTAAATGTCATAGACAACCCATCTGACAAACACAGTGCCACGCCTTGAACGGCAGGGTCACGTAAATATCATAGACAACCCATCTGACAAACACAGTGCAACGCCTTGAACGGCAGGGTCATGTAAATGTCATAGACAACCCATCTGACAAACACAGTGCCACGCCTTGAACGGCAGGGTCACGTAAATATCATAGACAACCCATCTGACAAACACAGTGCAACGCCTTGAACGGCAGGGTCATGTAAATGTCATAGACAACCCATCGCGGGGTCATAAATGTTGGCTCCAAAACATAGAAATATAATGTTCCTATTAAAGACACTCGGCATTTTCCGCCTGTCCACACATTGTGGTATAATTGACCTGAATGGAGGTGCCCACTCTAATCATTCTAGTTCTACGGTCCAAACACCACTGACACACTGATGTGTGACTAGTCAGTCAGGACGGCAGCAGTCTTCCACAGTTGTTTACACTGGGGGCTCAAGTCGACGTCAGAGTGAGGGGTCACAGGGAAATCGTCATTGGCTGCGCTGTAAAGGTGAGTGGTTGCGTGACATTCACAGAGGCAGAGACTCGGTGTGCTCTAAGCCAACCACCTTTCCTCCGGGGAAATGGTTTACGTTGTGTGATTAGGAGAGGGTAGTGGTTAGGGGAAGTGTGTGTGTGTGTGTGTGTGTGTGTGTGTGCATCCGTCTGTGCGTCCGTGTGTGTGTGTAAAGTCCATGGCAATAATGCTTAACGAATGAATTACCCTAACGTTCTGTGCACCGGGGTTTCGACCAGGTGCCCACTGTTTTTTCATTGGGGCCCTGCCATGCATAATAAACGCCTCACACCCACTCATAAGCGGATAGGTGGCAAAATCACAAAGTGGGGGCGGGGTGCAGCGGCGCGTGGTGGGGCCGCTGATGATTTACGATGACAGTCCATACTTCATTTTACATGGTTTATCAGGATCGATATTGGAATGATCATCGTTGGTTCTCACAGTGCTCTCACACACACTTCTCGTTGTCTTTCTCGTCACCACGTTCTATTCCGTTTCCATTGTATTCTATTCCATTCCATTATATTCTCTAGCCACTGACTTACGTTGTACAGAAGTAGGATCTTAACTTGAGCCAGTTTGCTCTAACAGTGACATAATCCTGCAGCATCAGGAAATGTGAATTATTATGTGGATTAATGGATTTTCTTTTGTAGGGGTTTGATACATTTTTCGTTACGGCAAATCAAAGTCTGACAATTTTAAGTAGAAATTACAAACTTTAGAGGCCTTTTTAAACTTTGAATACACTACGAGTTTTTGTGTATAGACTACACGGGGCGGTTGTGTGAGTGCAGGCTAGCTACGACATGCAGGCGGCACTGCTCTGTTTTCATCATATAGACTGATTTAGACAGTGGGAGAGAGACAGAAAGGCAATGTGTGTGTGTGTGTGTGTGTGTGTGATGACATAACCACTACACTTCACGTGGACACTGTGTGTATGCTATTGTTAACATCTGGTGGTGCATAAAATGTAATGATAGAATAGCTGGGTCAGAGCCAGTGAGCTAAAACATGGCAACAGCTGGCCCTGATTCTGTGGGGGTCTACAGTCCACAGAGTCACTAATATACTGGGATTACAATACATACTTTATTGTCAGATATGGAGCAGAGAGCAGAGCGCTATTATGACAAGTGTTTTGATCATAGAGAGAGAGAGAGAGATATTATCTCTATGGTTCGGCTGGAATACTATAAGCTCTACCCGGGGTTGCCCGCAAGCTTCACGTTGGATCCATACTCCATACAGATGGACATGGATATGATAGAACGAGGTCAAGCGGAGTTCAAATCCTGTTGTTTTGACGTGAGCTGTTTTTCAGATGTCCATTCCCTGGACAGAGTGAAACAACGAGTGCATTCTGTCATGTTGTGTGCATTGAGGTTGAATTCCGACAGCTTTTTGTTTTCCATTTGTATTTTTTTCTTTCCACATAGTGTTAAATGTGCCAACACGGTAATTGTGTTAAACGTGTATTTGTTAAATGTTTAGCTTCACTTCAGTGTCTTGTCCGTGTTGAATATTTCAAGATGAAAGCGACTGGTGGAAATTAGCCCCCCAAAAGGCACAACACCGGTGCATACTAGGGTAGTAAGTACCGTCTGTGAAAGGATATAATGTATACGCCCACACGTGATGAGATTGATCGATAATGGTCATGTATAGCCTACACATATTGTAGAGAAACACAATTGTGCATGCTTGTATACAGTACACACATAGGAAGGCACGCAGGTACTTGTGCAGGCAGGTATGCAGGCACGCACACAGACGCATAAGCACACACACTACTTTTTGCACCAGCAAAACAGCTCCAAGTGATTTCCAAGTATTCCCCATGCATAAGGGAGAGATACTCTATATGCAATCAAATACAAATCTAAGCAAGGTTTGAAATGATTATGTTTTAGTCAAATCTGTATCTGTTTGGGCTTCTTGCGGTCATCTTGCAGTCTACAAATGATTTGTAAATTATATTCCGGCCGCCTGACCATCTGGTCCAGAAAAAATTCTCCCCCGGCTGAATCTAGTTGTTGATCCCTGCAGTACTGCATACACACGACTGCAATCGACCCACAATCTTAGACCACATGAAAACCACAAGAAATGCCATCGGTGGCTCATTTAAGCAAATCAAGCCAATTCAGGAGGGGTCAAATCTAGTCAACCACGGCAGACCAGTCACGGTCCGTCAACCCCCCTATGACATCACACTTGAGCCCGTAGACCAAAACACCAACTCTATTGTTGGGGGACACAGTCTGAAAGCCTGTTGGGTACTTGGACATGTTTACCGACGATCTGCACAACGAGAAACAAAGGGACGGTGCCAAAACCACCAGCGTGTGACAATCAGTGACCCACGAAACTGTGAAGAAGGCTGATGGGGACTCGGGTTGGTGCGGGGCCAGCGTGACTAAGGGAGCCCGTCCACATTTTGTTTCGAGCGTCTTCTCTACCCTCCTCCTAGCTAAAAGCAGGATCGTAGCGCAAAACATCATACACGTATCACAACAGTCCATCATAGATACCGAATGAATGAATAAATGAATGAATGAACAAACGGATGAATGAACGAATGAACAAATGAGTGAATGAATGCATGAATGAACTAATGAATGAAGGACAATATTTTTGACAACATACTGTATGTTCGTTCCAGAATGGTAAGGAGTGGAAAGTGTGCAGGCTGAGAATGGCAAAGGTAAAAACAAGAGAAAATGTTCAGAATGGTTTTAGGCACAAATGGTGCCCTTATCCTCCCAGTATCCCGTAAATACTAAACAACTACAACATGCACCAGGGAACCAAGGATTATCAACTTATATATCAAATATATCACCACATATGCAAGAATGGAAAGCCGTAGTGAACACTGATACCGTAAACATGACCAATAAGATCATTCTAAAGTTAAACCTACACACTTCATAGATAAAAGGACAACACACGCCTGCAGTTATGACAAATGTCTCCATTTGCTTTGGACGTTGCGTTGAAAAAGCTCTTCCATAGATGGACTGAATTGGAGGTAAGTGAAGCTATACTGCAGCATTGTGGAGATGAGGGCGAACCTATGGGCAGTAATCAGCACATCTAGTTAACGGCTATAAGCTGGTAAAGCCTCTATACTCTATGGACACAGAGTTGAGTACACCACATCAGTTTAGGCGAACTAAAATAGACCGCATTTATCATTCTCTCATTTATCATACTCTCGATGTCATGGTAAACAAATTACAATTCCTCTTGCTCTCCCTCGCATACACTCTCTCTCCCTCTCGCTCTTCCTATCACTCTCTACCTCTGTCTCTCCTTCTCTCCCTCTCTTTCTTCACTATCCCTTTCCTTCTCCTTTCCTCCCTTTTGGCATCTCTCCAGTAGCCAATGAGACCCCCCCCCCCATTTTCCCACTGTCAGATAGATTAAGGAATGATGTCGGCGCTTTACGAGAGCTTATGGTAACAACGTGAATTCCATTGGGCACATGGTCTCTCTTCATTTTGTTCAATGTGGTAATATGATTACATTTGGATGGGCTTCAAACTTTACACAAAAGAGTGGACTTACCTGTTATACAAATTGCATCGGAGAGGGAACCAGATGGGACCGCAGCAAAGGGACATGGGGGGGGGGGGGGGAAAAGAGAGAATAGGCCAACTGGTTAGAATATATTCAGTGTTTTTATCTCGTTCTTTGTAATGGATCAGAACAGTGGAGAGGGCTTGGAGTGGACCATGTAAAACCATCCATATATCAGTCTGTTGGGCCTGCCGGGTGTCTTTGTCGGTGTTGCATTTCTAACACTCGTCCAGGCCTTCGTAGAATCATAAGATCATTTCCAGGACAGAAGAAAGAGCAGCCGGAGAGCCCCACAGACGACTGCCCTGAGATCAGATGAGACCGCCTGGCACGCGCGCGCGTGTGCGTGTAGCGACTTGAGAAGAGAAACTAGAACAGAGACAGAGACGATGGCCTCAGGAGCTGTGGTGGGTTAAAGCAGATGGTGAGCTTCGTGCCTAACCTCTGACGGCCCATCACAGAGAAACAGGCACAGAGAAATGAAATGAAAGGAGCCTGGTTATTAGAAGTGGGTGAAAACAGTCAGGGGGCCTAAAAATGTCCGACAAGGGTGGTTTCAATTGCTGCTGTTCGTTGGCACCACTGTTAAGATATTGCATAGAGATTAATAATGTGACCCCAAACCAGATACACTATTTAGGCCTATAATTTTTTCAAAATGGCCACTCTAGGGGAGGAGCAACGGCTTAAATGAGACTGTTTTTTAGAAGTGGCATAGAAGTCAGGGGCCTTATACAATGACAGAAGCTTATCGTTGTTGTTGTTGTTTACCTTCAACTCAAATTCAAAATGTCAGCTCTCCCAAAAAGCCTCAAAGAGATACAGAGCGAGACACACACACAACGAATGTGAATGTTTTGGGTCGAGTTTAAGTGGGTTTTCTCCTCCCCCCCCCCCCCCCCCCCCCCCCCCCCCCCCCCCCCCCCCCCCCCCCCCTGAATAGGCCTATATAGTTGAGGCTGCTGAAGCTGCGGTTGACAAGCGAGATGGAGTGTTGTGCCAATTTATGTCCTCTGCAAGTCTCCTGATTACATTCATTGGGGCTCCGTGAGAGATTTATGAATACAACTCAGCCAGCAGCCAGTCCCATCCAGAGTCCTGAATAATGGCAGCCTGCAAGATCGCTTTTTCAATTTCTTCCCTTTCCCTTCCCGCCACAAAAGGGGGGATGAATATAAATCCCCACCCCACCCCCCAAAATATTATCTATGGGCACCTGACATCAAAATGTGCTGGGAATTCTGTCACCAACCCCACAGCTTTAAATGGGAGAGCCGGGTATGAAGACCTTGGTGATGTCTGTGGCTTGTTTCTGATTGTGTGCAGCACCAAGCAAAAGTCCCCTCCAATATGAAGCACTCAGGTATTGACGCATGCAAAATGGTGGCCATAGTTTGATGTGAACACACTCCACACACTGGACTCTTGACACGCTTTCTACATGACTGAACGTCTGTAGCCTGTCCATGGCACAACAACAGAACAAATTCCAAATATTAACATATGAAAGCATGTTCATTGTACTTCCTACAACGTGCTATGGTGCTATTCTTCGACTGTAAGACTGCGGCATGCAGTTAGCGCTAACATATAGTCGCGCAGAGTAAATGCACTGTGGTAATTCATGCTGTCCGATCCATAAAAGCCACGCGCTGAGGACAAACAGACCATTTGAATAAGCCTTCAAGCCCCAAGTGGTGCCCGAGTCCCTCATGACTTTTGGGAAAGATAGTGCCGTAGATAAAAAGGAGAATGAAAGAAAGAATAGCTGGAATACAGAGAGTGAGGGGGAGAAAGAAAAAGAGTGTGTGTGATAGTGAAGAGAGAGAAAGAGAAGTTTCCAGGGATAGAGTGCGGGACATTGGACTTCCTCCGCTCTTGTTCTGGACAAAACAAACACATTGGGGCCCCAGCGGGAACCCGAATTGCCTGCTGAATCGTGGGAGCCCATTACAGCTGTGGAGACCGGAGAGCGGGGCCACAGTCAGAGGGAGAGAGAGAAGGCTCAAACTTAAAGGGAAACCACTCAAAAACAATATGCATAAACAGATGATGTCGGAAGTTTACATACAATTTAGCCAAATACATTTAAACTCAGTTTTTCACAATTCCTGACATTTAACCTTAGTAAAAATGCCCTGTCTTAGGTCAGTTAGGATCACAACTTTATTTAAGAATGTCAAATGTCATTTATGTAATTATTTATTTAACAGTAGAGATAATTATTTCTTTCAGCATTTCTTTCTTTCATCGCATTCCCAGTGAGTCAGAAGTTTACATACACTCAATTAGTATTTGATAGCATTGCCTTTAAATTAACTTGGGTCAAACGTTTTGGGTGGCCTTCCACAAGCTTCCCACAATAAGTTGGGTGAATTTTAGCCCATTCCTCCTGACAGAGCTCGTGTAACTGAGTCAGGTTTGTAGGCCTCCTTGCTCGCACACGCTTTTTCAGTTCTGCCCACAAATTTTCTATAGGATTGAGGTCAGGGCTTTGTGATGGCCACTCCAATACCTTGACTTTGTTGTCTTTAAGCCATTTTGCCACAACTTTGGAAGTATGCTTGGGGTCAGTGTCCATTTGGAAGACCCATTTGCGACCAAGCTTTCACTTTCTGGCTGATGTCTTGAGATGTTGCTTCAATATATCCACATAATTTTTCTTCCACATGATGCCATCCATTTTGTGAAGTGCACCAGTCTCTCATGCAGCAAAGCAACCCCAAAACATGGTGCTGCCACCCCTGTGCTTCATGGTTGGGATGGTGTTCTTCTGCTTGCAAGCCTCCCCCTTTTTCCTCCAAACATAACAACGGTAATTATGGCAAAACAGTTCTATTTTTGTTTCATCAGACCAGAGGACATTTCTCCAAAAAGTAGTGCAGTTGAAAAACGTAGTCTGGCTTTATTATGGCGGTTTTGGAGCAGTGGCTTTGCTGTGCGGCCTTTCAGGTTATGTCGATGTAGGACTCGTTTTACTGTGGATATAGATAGTTTTGTACTCGTTTCCTCCAGCATCTTCACAAGGTCCTTTGCTGTTGTTCTGCAATTGATTTGCACTTTTCGCACCAAAGTACATTCATCTCTAGGAGATAGATGCGTCTCCTTCCTGAGCGGTATGACGGCTGCATGGTCCCATGGTGTTTATACTTGCGTACTATTGTTTGTACACACGCATGAATGTGGTTCTTCAGGGGTTTGGAAGTTGCTCCCAAGGATGAACCAGACATGTGGAGGTCTACACTTCTGATGTCTTGGCTGATTTCTTTAGATTTTCCCATGATGCCAAGCAAAGAGACACTGAGTTTGAAGGTAGGCCTTGAAATACATCCACAGCTACACCTCCAATTTACTCAAATTATGTCAATTAGCCTATCAGAACCTTCTAAAGCCATGTCATCATTTTCTGACATTTTCCAAGCTGTTTAAAGGCACAGTCAACTTAGTTTATGTAAACTTCTGACCAACTGGAATTGTGATACAGTGAATTATAAGTGAAATAATCTCTCTGTAAACAATTGTTGGAAAAATGACTTGTGTCATGCACAAAGCAGATGTCCTAACTGACTTGCCAAAACTATAGTTTGTTAACAAGAATTTTGTGCAGTGGTTGAACAACAAGTTTTAATGACTCCAACCTAAGTGTATGTAAACTTCCAACTGCAACTGTATATACAGAAACAAGGGAGATAGAGAGAATGAAAGGGAGGAAAAGTGCACACGGTTGCTTAACAACCCCTTGCTGACATTTAGAAAAGCCACAACCCGGGCACTCAAAGATGACAAATGCGTTGTGAGAGCACACACTCACACACACTGTAGTTTGTCATGTGATCTCACAGTACTCCAGTAGAGAAAGACTGCTAGTGAAGTGGCCAAAAGACGGCACTCTCTTTTTAAAGTTTTCTTTAACAATGGCCACCAACGGCCCCGAAAGACCCCTATCAGGTTTGATTGTTTGTGGTTTATTTTCACCATTGAGTTAAAGCCTAAGGCATTCCAGTTCAAAGTACTGCCATTCCATATAGGTGGTTCTGTGATAGTGGTCAATACCAGTAGTAGTATTTATTGCATTTGAATCAATACAGGTGTTATGCAGTCTTGTGTTGTGTGTATGATATCCAATATTATTGGCCTAATAGGTCTCGGGTTGTCTGAGTCAGAACTTATTTGATATCGGGGCAAGGGGGCTATAATCTTTAAACACAATTCACTCGAAACGGGTTGCAGAAAAAACAGGAAAGGTTTGGGATTAGGTATCCGTTTAGACGGATAGGGGCCTGGTGTGTTTAACAATTTCCAACAGTCATAATCCATGAGAATGTCAAATTCTCAGAGCATTTAATTCAATCACTTTCATAATCAAAATGGTGGCCCGAGTGCTTTGCCGAGGGGCTTAGCGAGAGAGAGAGAGAGAGAGGGAGAGAGAGAGGGAGAGAGAGAGACAATAGAGGGCTGCGGAAGCCATCAGGTCAGGTGGAATGAAAATAAAAACAACACAATAAAGTGGAGCGGGCTGAACGGGCTGAGCCAGCCTCCTGTGAAGCCTCAAACCCTCCAATCCCCCAAAAGGCATTTGATGCGCTCTGCGCCAAGGACATGCAACAGTAAGGTCATGATCAAACACGGGTGGCATACTGAATGAGGCTATCCTCCCAGAGGGGACTTTTCCTGGACCCGGCTCATTGTCTGTCTCCAACTCTCTCCCTGCTTATGGTTTTTATCGCTCCATGCACGTTATCCTAACGTTTCCCCGGCGGATTGTCTTTGGTCCCGACTGATGCACAACCCCCAAGACAACCCCCTAGACAACCCCCAAGACAACACCCTACACAACCCCCAAGACCCTCTTCATCCAGGCTTGAAGATGCAAGCACACATACAGTGCCTTCGGAAAACATTAAGACCCCTTGACTTTTTGCACATTTTTTTTTACATTACAGCCTTATTCTAAAATGTATTAAATATTTTTTTTTTTTTCTCATCAATCTACACACAATACCCCATAATGACAAAGTGAAAAGAGGTTTCATTTTTTAAAACGAATTTGTTAAAAATAAAAACAGAAATAGCTAATTTACATAAGTATTCAGACCCTTTGCTATGAGGTTCTAAATTGAGCTCAGGTGCATCCTGTTTCCTTTGATATTACTTGAGATGTTTCTACTTGATTGTCCACCTGTAGGAAATTCAACTGATTGGACATGATTTGGAAAGGCACACACCTCTCTATATAAGGTCCCACAGTTGACAGTGCATGTCAGAGCAAAAATCAAGCCATGAGATCAATGAATTGTGCATAGAGCTCCAAGACAGGACTGTGTCTGAGGAAGGGTACCAAAACATTTCTGCAGCATTGAAGGTCCCCAAGAACACAGTGGCATCCATCATTCTTAAATGGAAGAAGTTTAGAACCACCAAGGGCTTTCCGCCTGGCCAAAATGAGCAATCGGGGGAGAAAGGCCTTGGTCAGGGAGGTGACCAAGAACCTGATGGCCACTCTGACAGAGCTCTAGAATTTCTCTGTGGAGATGGGAGAACCTTCCAGAAGGACAAACATCTCTTCAGCACTCCACCAATCAGGCCTTTATGGCCAGACGGAAGCCACTCCTCAGTAAAATGCACATGACAGCCTACTTGGGAGTTTGCCAAAAGGCACCCAAAGACTCTCAGACCATGAGAAACAAGATTATCTGGTCTGATGAAACCAAGATTGAACTCTTTGGCCTGAATGTCAAGCATCACGTCTGGAGGTGGAAGCGTCCTGCTGTGTGATGTTTTTCAGCGGCAGGGACTGGGAGACCAGTCAGGATCGAGGCAAAGATGAATGGAGCAAAGTACAGAGAGATCCTTGATGAAAATCTGCTCCAGATTGCTCAGGACCTCAGACTGGGGCGAAGGTTCACCTTCCAAAAGGACAACGACCCTAAGCACACAGCCAAGATAATGCGGGAGTGTCTTCGGGACAAGTCTCTGAATGTCCTTGAGTGGCCCAGCCAGAGGCCGGACTTGAACCCGATCGAACATCTCTGGAGAGACCTGAAAATAGCTGTGCAGCAACGTTCCCCATCCAACCTGACAGAGCTTGAGAGGATCTGCAGAGAAGAATTAGCAAACATTTCCAAAAAACTGTTTTTGCTTTGTCATTATGGGGTATTGTGTGTAGAGAACAAAATAACAAATGATGAGAACAAAATAACACATGAATCCATTTTAGAATAGGCTGCAACGTAACAAAATGTGGAAAAAGTCAAGGGGTCTGAATACTTTACGAAGGCACTGTATGTGCTGGTACTGTACAGGCCTACTGACACAGGCACATGCATTTATGTAAGCAAGATTCAGTGTATTCCACTGTAGACACAATATGCTCTCTCTCGACATGGTTTCTCTCCTGTCTTAAGACACCTCTCTCTCTCTCTCTCTCTCTCTCTCTCTCTCTAGCATATGTACTAAACAAGCACTAAACAATGGAGTGATAACATTCAACTTTGGATGGACACACACATACAAGCACATGTACACAGCGTCCTCTGACAGAAAGTCAAAAGTCACAAATTCCAATTAACTTTGGCTGTCAAAGGTCTAGTCAGAGACCAACCTACATAATAGTGGTGCGTGGGTCAGCTGTTTGTTCACCCCGCCTGCCCGCAATTGTTAAGAACCCATCTGCAAGCGCCTGACTATATGATTAAGTCCCGCACCCAAACTTAACCTGTAAATTTAGAAAATGCGCTATAGGCTAAATTCAAAGAAGGCCGGCGGAACAATTTTTGGCAGGGGGTGCATGATTTTTTCTTGTCTGATTATAATTTCCAACATTTTTGGTAAGCTATTCGTTAGTCAACATCTAAAATTAGACACACGCAGCTTCTCTTCTGTCATATGTTGCCCTAGATGACGAAATACATCGATAGAACGAACGCTTCAATCTAGTTGACATCGGTAAAGTTTTCTATGTCATCTTCTTTCGCGGAGCAAAGACATTGAGGGACAGGGGAGAAAATGTACGAACAAAACAAATGGAAATAACATCCGTTTGACCGGTGTAAGGAAATAGAAAGCAGTGAAAACAACCCAAAATGTTTCAGATGTGATTTCAGTTCGGCTCGGACGCATATTTTATTTGGTTGAAAGATAGCCCTTCTACAGATGGTATTTAACCGAGCATTCGCATTATCTTAAGACGCTGAAATAAATCAACCCTATTTCTCTACCCCTGTTCCCGAGTCATCATTATGCCTTCGATTGGTGTATAATTTTAACGCAATGCTTAATTCTGCAGGAGTTCATATTAAGGCTACGTGAGAGGTTATAGACCTACAGTCTGTGTCCAGATTTCAGTTTCCATTTAACGCATCTGAACAGTAAGCTACAGTTCCATTGACGTGCCTATTTGACGTCCCCGTCTTGAGGCTGTCGAATTTGCACAGCGCCTCACAATCATCACACATAACACAGCCCGCGCTGCCATCATCCTCTTTAACCACTTCACCAAATCTTTCCCAAACACTACCTTTCTGGCTCCTCCCTTCTCTTTATTTTCAACTCTACTTTCGCAGCTTTTCCGTTATTGAATTCAACTCTGACATTGTCCTTGGCCAATCTGTTGTGGCTGGAGCTCTTGGCTTATCACTGCGTGCTAGGGATGTGGGACCGAATACTGACCTTTAGACCACTTTATCACACTTTAACTGAATGCCAATGGAAGTAGATGACCGTATCAATAATGACTGCATTGACACTGTGTTATTGTTTCAGTTTCTATGACAACTGTTGTAAATTGACACGATAGGGGTCATGTTACGTGATTATCTTTGCCTGGGCTTGTTGAAACAAATGTGATAACAGCCTAGTACATCCATATGCAACAGTGGTGGGTGAGCATCTGCAAATAGAAAAGGATAAAGGAAAAACACAATGGTTCATTACGGCCAATATTATTTCCTTGTTTGAAATGTTGGGATCAGTGTGTGGGAGTAGTGATGTGAGCGTCTGTGTTTAAGTTGTTACTAATGAAACCCGAGGGTCCCCGATGACAATGAAGCGGATGTTAGATGAGTGTGTTTGGTTGTGCAGCTCCTTGCTATTTCACAACACACACACACACACATACACACACACACACACACACACACACACACGCACACACCAAGACACACACAGACACACAACCACAAGACACACGCACGGACGTACACAGGCATGCACACACACTCGCACACACACACACAAGCGCGCACACACACTCAGCAGAATGAACTGCTCACAGTTCCACCTTGGGGAGGCCTAAGCCCATTTGAATGGAAAGGTGAACCCGCCAGGCAAATGCACACTGTCAGATCTGTCAAACGCCTGTGATGAATGAAGATGTGTCTGCCCCACCTCTCCCTCGGAGAAGCACAGGAGACACACAGGGAGAAAAAGGTGTGGGTTACTAATCACATCCCATTTTGACCATCTGTGCCGTCACTAACGCTTTGAACTTGACGTGTCGGGCAGGATCCTTTTCGTCTGTCTGTTGGTGGTGCTTTTCGTTGATGAAATATGAAAATCTCTGACGTGTGAGTGTTTGATGGAATGCATGACAATGGCGAACCTGGCGAGCAGAACAGTACAATGCTACTGGTAAGGGTTTTGGGCCGTGGTGTTTCTAATAGGCAGCTTTTCAAGGTTGAATGTTAAGTGGAGGCCGTATAAAACACATCTTCATGACAGGGCCATGAACAGTACCCATTAAATGCATTATACTGTTAGAAAACTCTGATATTTTGCTTGTGTTTGGTATTTATTATTTATCTATGATTTGTACAGTGGATTTGGAAAGAATTCAAACCTCTTCACTTTTTCCACATTTTGTTACGTTGCAAAATGTTTTTTTCCCCCCCGCAACAAGACCTCATAAACAGAAGGGACCTTATTTCATGACCAGAACATGAACTGAGAAAATAATTAACTTAACATGAACTGAACCGAGTACAGAACAGCAAATAACAGAAAACTAAGAAAGTTACGAGTGGTAAGAAAGAGGGAGTGGGAGAGAGAGAAAGAGAGAGGGAGTACACAAGCGAGAGAGATGATATAGAGATGGTAATAGCGACAGAAGGCAGAAAGACAGAGAGAGAGAGAGAGAGAGAGAGAGAGAGAGAGCGAATGATAGTAAGGGGAAAAAAAGGAGAGTGGGAGAGAGAGAGTAGGATGAACGAGGCCAAAATCCAATGGAACCAGATGGCCCCCGGAACAAGTAGCGCCTGAGGCGCCCGCCTCCTCCCCCACAATCCTCAACGTGAAGCAACAAAGGTGGAGGGCACTGACACACATGAGACAGGCCCTGGCTGACTCTCATTTCGTTTTCATCTGTGTCTGGAGGTCCTCTGGGCAAGAGGCAACATTTTCTGAGGGAGAACCTGTTGGGGAGAAATGGTAGACGCTAGGGTCAGCTGTTTTTTTTTTTTTTTAGAGTGAGGAGAAAGGTGGCGTGAGAGAGGCAAGTAGTTTGAGGGAAAGGAGGGATGGACTGACGTAGAGAGGGACAGCGAGAAAAGGAGGAGGACCATTGTCTACAGTGCGCTGTTTACAAGCACAGGGTGCCAAGCACTGAGGTTCCATTCACTCAAAGGACTGGCATATTACTACATTTTACGGCAACACTTTTTCAAAAAAATGTATGGAGCATATAGCTTAGCAGACTGTGTAGCAGCTGTAGCACCACTGTGTCTTACCTCGTTCTCCCTTCACGCACCACTACTGAAGAGATTCAACAAGGCAGGCAGCCTAGTGGTTAAGTGCATTGGGCCAGTAACAAAAAGGTTGCTGGTTCGAATCACCAAGCCGGCAAGGCCTTGAGCAAGGCAGTTAAACCCCAACAACAACTGCTTGACGGTCACCAATGACATTGATTAGGGCAGCCCCCCCCCCACCACCTCTCTGATTCAGATGCAGAAGACACATTTCGGTTGAATACATTCATTTGTGCAGCTGACTACTGTAGCTATCCCCCTTTCCCAATAGCAACAGGAACTATGGGAAAGAAAGCATCTGAAGAAAGCAGCGACAACAAGAAAAAAAGAGAGTCACCAGAAACAAACTGAAAGATTAGCACGCCAACCCAAACGAGTAGCTCGTCCAAGAGGGCGTTGGCGATACAGTATATACATACACAGAACAAATGGTTTCATTTCCGCGGACGGAGCAAACCACAAAGGCAATCAGAGAGCCACCTCTCACACCTCCCCTTCGCTCCTGCAGCTACACACACAGGGGCACGCATACTGTAGACACATGCACGGCCTGAAATTAAATCAGAAAAGCCATTCCATTAAATTGAACTGTAATGCAATAGTCGCAATCATTCAGAAAATTCAAACGAAAGAAAATCTCTCGTTGCGGCAGGCTCCTGTCCCCGGCACGTCGAATAACTCTGCGCCATCAGGTTGAGCCTAGTCAATTCCTGTTATTGACTGTAGAAGGCACACCAAAGACACTGCATGTACACTTCTGTAAATGCAACACTCCCAAAAAGTATTTTGTAAAATGTTTTGCCTTGGTTTGTGCCTTGGTGTCCCTGCTTCACTTTACATGACTGGAGTGCAAACAGCATACAATATATCATGACATCTACACAATTCTGCAGACCAAAGATGTTTGTATAGGTGGACCCAGCGGTAACCACACCCACGATCCTGCAGGCTCCGTGCTCTACCGACTGAGCCACATGGAACCACATACAAAGGGGACAGAATGTCGGAGATCTGCATGCTTGTACATGAAACGCCTCTTTTCCCTGTTACGCAGGGCCAGAAGGTAAATACCAGCACCACATGACAGATCAAACATGTCATACTATGTTAGTGTACGTGCCGAGTAGAGCATATGGGCCTCGGTAGGGGTTAGCGAGGAGTATAGAGTGCAGCATGGTTTCGGTGTCTGCTCTCTGTTCATAGTTTGCTTGTGAGCTAGGTCGCTTTGAGAGCCTCTTGATCCCTGACTAATCTCCTGCTACAGTGTGTCTGTCTGTCTGCCTGTCTGCCTGCCTGTCTGTCTGTCTGTCTGTCTGTCTGTCTGTCTGTCTGTCTGTCTGTCTGTCTGTCTGTCTGTCTGTCTGTCTGTCTGTCTGTCTGTCTGTCTGCCTCTCTGTCTGTCTGTCTGTCTGTCTGTCTGAGCCAGCAGCAATAGCAGCACCACCTCTCTCTCTACATATTTAGGTCAAATAGGGTATTTCCCCCCCCCCCCCAACTGCTACTTCCATCCGCACACTCCCCAGAAATATGCCCAAACAAATAGGACAATGACACAAGCACGCAGATCTGCTAAAGGGACACGACAAAGCAAATGAAACCAAAGCTAGTGTTGTTGTAGATGCCCATAGAATACCTCCCAAAAGAAGGACCATATCATACAGCATGCGGCACAACAATGGCACAAACACAGGCGGGGATATAGAACTAGAACCAACACAGAAAGCAAATCAGATCAGAGCGTAACACCAGCAAAACAAAGTCAATGTCGAACTAATGTATTGTTGTTGTTGTCGACACCCACACTGTTGAATCCTCATTCACACTTCCGCAGACAAATATGCATATCGCGAAGTACAAGCTATCTGTTCAAACGAAGGGTTTGATTCACATTTGCATTTTTTTGCACCTGAAATGAATGCTCATGGATCCCTTTCTACGTGGATGAACGATGGCTGTCCTCATCCTTTTAAATGTTTAGCTTCAGGTATGCTTTAGAATGTTGCTTTCTTCTTCTTCGTGTTTTAAATAGATATCTGACACGCTTGCTTCATCCCAAATGGGTTACACCCAGACCCTTGTGTTTAGTGCGATGAGGACATTGAGGCTTCTGCATTATGATCCGTGTATGACACTTAAAAATTATACGGCAGCCATGTTAGCATTTTAAAAAGCTATGTATCTGAATGTTTAGAACTAGAATAATATTCATAATTCTAAAAGTTGGCCTAACTCTCTAAATATATAGCTCTGGCTATATCTACTGTCCAGGTAGACAAACACTATTCACCCTCTGGATACAGCGCCCTCTACTGGGGCTGTGAACAAAAATGATTTGCTGTTTATTCTCTTAGGCTTTCTTTAAACATATTCAAAAACATCAAAACCTTTAATTGAAGTAAAATGATTGAAAAAGATAAATGTGAAATACATTTAAATCTTTTTTTTTTTATGAAATATGTGTGCCACAATTATTAGCACCACATGAAATTGTTATGAGTAAAATCAAACTGAAGTATATTCCCATTCATATTA
Organism: Oncorhynchus mykiss; assembly: GCF_013265735.2. NCBI lineage: Eukaryota > Metazoa > Chordata > Actinopteri > Salmoniformes > Salmonidae > Oncorhynchus > Oncorhynchus mykiss. The sequence goes on along the minus strand of NC_048583.1, from coordinate 21,103,453 downwards.
GACATTTTTTAAGTTCATCTGAGTGATTATAGGAACACTTAAGTGGTAAGCCATGACTTCCTGTTTCACTGGGGTATAAATATGAGGTGACACACAGGCGAAGTTCCCATAGTCATCCATCACTATGGGAAAGACCCGAGAATACAGTAATGATGTGTGACAAAACGATGTGTGGTTGTTGAGCTGCACAAATCAGGAAATGGCTATGAGAAAATAGCTCAATGGTTGAAAATGCCCATTTCCACTATCAGGGCAATAATTAAGACGTTTAAAGCAACTGGAGATGTTAACAACTGTCCTGGAAGAGGACGTGTGTCTATACAGAACCCACGCACAGTGAGGAGGATGGTTTGAGTGGCCCAAAAATCTCCAAGGATCACAGCTGGAGAATTGCAGACATTAGTTGTGTCACATCCTGATCTGTTTCACCTGTCCTTGTGCTTGTCTCCACCCCCTCCAGGTGTCGCCCATCTTCCCCACTTATCCTCTGGGTATTTATACCTGTGTTCTCTGTCTGCCTGTGCCAGTTCGTCTTGTTTGTCAAGCGTACCAGTGTTTGTCCTGTCAGCGCCTGTCTTTTCCCAGCCTCTCCTTTTCTCTCCTTATGTAATTTAGATTTTCAATTTATTATAATTGTAAACATGGGTAGCTTGAATTCTCAGGAGCATATGGAAACAAAGGTACCCCAATAAACAGCAGTGCCTGCCTTGTAACATGAAATAAAATAGTCATTTATAACAGAACTTCAACAAGAGTGCATAGTCCATCAGCATATATCAAAATGAAGTCACATAGCAGTGCCTTAAACAAAATAGGGCCACTTGAGACTGGTTAGGAAGGTGTTCTTAATGTTTTGTACACCCAGTGTATGAACCTGCACACACACATACATACGGGCAAACAGTCACACACCTTTTTTGCTGAAGTCAATATAATCTATAGGGTCAAGTGTTTTTCAAGACCACCTGAACTGTTTTTTTTTTCTTACCTGTAGTTCTTCCTTTTGGTACCAATAATTAGATAGTTCCTTCTCAAGCCACCAAGTAAAAATCATCTCAATGAATCATCTAATTCCCACAGATTAAAATGATAAGCATGCCATGTAAAATGGTTCATTTCTATGACTTCGGCTGGAAAGCCAAATAGACTTTGAATGTGATGCACCTCTGTTAATTAACTAATGATTACGCTTCGAAGTGCGGGTTACTGAGGTCTTATTAGGTCAGGTACACTACATCTCATGGATACAACAACACAAAATGGCAGAAAACTCCCTCCGGCAAATGCCTACATCAATCAAATGCCTCTAAATCCATCCATGACAGAGAGTGTGCAAATACACACCTTGAGAGAAGGGAAGAGAATCGGGACGCAACCCTCTCTCACTCATCTCTCCAAAGCCTGCCCAGCACCAGAGCTTGAGATAGTGGTAATAGCAGCAGCATAGCTTCTTATAGCCCTCAGGTCTACGTGCCTCTCTGGTTCCATGCAAACATTCTCTCTCCCTGCCAATACAATCACCCACATACTCTGGGGGCCAATCTCAATAATATCTTTCCTTGATTTCTCTTATCCTTGAGAGTGTGTGTGTGTGTGTGTGTGTGTGTGTGTGTGTGTGTGTGTGTGTGTGTGTGTGTGTGTGTGTGTGTGCGTGTGTGGAATCCTCTCCTTTTTTTGAGACTCGGTAGCAATGACAGTGGAACAGCCAACATCCAATGCTATACTGAACAAAAATATAAAACACAACATGTAAAGTGTTGGGCCCACGTTTCATGAGCTGAAGAAAAAAAAAAAAAGGTTATTTCTTTAAAATTGTGTTCACAAATTTGTTTACATCCCTGTTAGAAAGTATTTCTCCTTTGACAAGATAATTCATCCACCTGACAAATAGCTGTTTAAACAGAATTTTCATTACACAGGTGCACCTTGTGCGGTGGACAATAAAAGGCCATTCTAAAATATGCAGTTTTGTCACACAACACAACTCCACAGGTGTCTCAAGTTTAGAGGGAGTGTGCAATTGGTATTCTGACTGCAATAATATCTTCCAGAGCTTCTTGACAGATAATTGAATGTTCATTTGGCTACCATAAACCACCTCCAATGTTGTTTTAGGGAATTTGGCAGTTCATCCAACTGGCCTCACAACCGCAGACCACATGTAACCACGCTAGCCAAAGGCCTGCACATCCGGCTTGTTCAACTGTGGGATTGTCTGAGACCAGCCTCCCGGACAGCTGATGAAACTCAGAAGTATTTTTGTCTGTAATAAATCCCTTTTGCAGGGAAAAAAGTTATTCTGAATGGCGCCCCTGCCCAGTCCTGTGAAATCCATAGTTTAGGGCCTAATAAATGTATTTCAATTGACTGATTTCCTTATATGAACAGTAACTCAATAAATGTGTTAAAATTGTTGCATGTTGTGTTTATATTGTTGTTCAGTATGTACGTTTGGACACACCAACTCATTCAAGGGTTTTTCTTTATATTTACTATTTTCTACATTGTAGAATAACAGTGAAGACATCACAACTATGAAGTTACACATATGGAATCATGTCAAAAAAGTGGTAAACAAATCTAAATATATTTTATATTTGAGATTCTTCAAAGTAGCCACCCTTTGCCTTGATGACAGCTTTGCACACTCTTGGCATTCTCTCAACCAGCTTCATGAGGTAGTCACCTGGAATGCATTTCAATTAACAGGTGTGCCTTGTTAAAAGTTAATTTGTGGAATTTGTTTCCTTCTTAATGCGTTTGAGCCAATCAGCTGTGTTTTGACAAGGTGTGGGGGGGGTATACAGAAGATAGCCGTATTTGGTAAAATACCAAGTCCATATTATGAAAATATCAAATATGCAAAGAGAAACGACTGACCTTTAAGACATGAAGGTCAGTCAATCCGGAACATTTTAAGAACTTTCATAGTTTCTTCAAGTGCATTCACAAAAACCATAAAGCACTTTGATAAAACTGGCTCTCAGGAGGACCGCCACAGCAAAGGAAGTTCATTAGAGTTACCAGCCTCAGAAATGCTTCACAGAGTTCAAGTAACAGACACATCTCAACATCAACTGTTGAAAAGAGACTGTGTGAATCAGGCCTTCGTGGTTGAATTGCTGAAAAGAAACCACTACTAAAGGACACCAATAATAAGAAGAGACTTGCTTGGGCCAAGAAACACAAGCAATGGACATCAGATCGGTAAAAATCTGTCCTTTGGTCTGATGAGTCCAAATTTGAGATTGTTGGTTCCAGCCACCGTGTCTTTGTGAAACACAGAGGAAGTGGACGGACGATCTCCGCATGTGTGGTTCCCACCGTGAAGCATGAAGTAGGAGGTGTGATGGTGTGGGGGTGATTTGCTGGTGACACTGTCAGTGATTTATTTAGCATTCAAGGCACACTTAACCAGCACGGCTACCACTTCATTCTGCAGCTGGTTTGCACTTAGTGGGACTATCATTTGTTTTTCAACAGGAAAACTGTCTGCCTTCAATTCTAGGCTTAGATTGCATTGTGTCACGGTCGGCAACTGCCGGTCTTACAGATGTCGAGGGAAACACATAAAAGTGAGCCATTGATTGACACTGGGTCGTAAAATAGCAACAGGCTCTTGCATAGTGGCAGTGGAGCTCATTGGTTGCAGGGATTGGTTGCCATACATAGCTGCCTGGAGCAGCCTGTTGGGTATTGAGCAATCAGATCTATAGCGGAAATACTTAGGCCATAGAAAATACCCGCTACACATTTGTCTGTGTCCCAAATGGCACCCCTTTCCCCCTATACTGTGCACTACTTTTGACCAGAGCTCTACGGACCTTGGTCAACAGTAGGAAAACTAGGGGATACGGTACCAGTTGGGAATCAGCCTTGAAACATTATGTAAATGTGGGATAAATAATCAATTGGAGAGCTTGACCCTGTGATACCGAGATGGCCGAAAGCACTTCTTCTCTTGTTACGGTACTTATGGCGGCACAGAGAGCTCTCTGTCTTCTGTGGCTGAAGTGTGTATGTGAGGGGCGGGGGATGGGGGGGGGGGTAAAGAAGAGAGAGGGAAACAGTTGGGAGAATAACTGTAATAAGGAACGGAGAGAGGAAAGGAGAGGAATGGAAGGAGGAAGGGGAGAGAAGGTAAGGAGGGAGGAAAGGAGAGGAATGGAAGGAGGAAGGGGAGAGAAGGTAAGGAGTTGTGGAAAGGACTTCATGTACTTTGGGTGCATCTTGTATTTATCCGCCCACCCACGCTGCTCCCCGTCTATCACCATACATCTAGGCAATAAGTTATAGGACATGGAAGTACCTCAAATAACCTGCAATTTAAAAACCTCAAAGAGCATGCCTTTTCACAAACTTCTCAGAGTTTCTGTGGAAACACGAACGTACTTATTGTGACCTTTCAGCAAAGTTGATGTTTCCCCTCAGCGGATATTGCAAATAACATATTTAAGTCTCAGTCTTCAGTCTAGCTTAATTATAGTTTCATTTTGCTTATGCATCATAGAAATGCAGTGGCAAATGTATACCGTATGTCCGTTAGCGGCGAGCGTAGGCCAACGGTTAACGTTGGTTTATTACCCCATGCTCTTTCAAAGCGACCCTAACACAAACACAAACACCTACCATTACTTCATTTAATTTCCATTCTCAGTTTGCGACCTCGTCTTTCCAGGACAAAGTCAACATTCACTTCCAATTTGTTTGAAAAAATGTTTTGAGTGCAGAGTCAAAACAAATAGGTGACTTAGACTCTTCGGCGATCGAGGTGTTCCCTGCATGTTCTTTTCGCAAGGCCAGGGTCGATTTTGTGTTTTATTTGAAAGCTGTCTTGAAATCAGCAAGCCTTCGATATGAGTTTAAACGTACTGGCAAAGACATGTAAAAATATGAGACATTTGTTGAAGGTTGTAAAAACTACTATTTTGTTGTCATGTCTGAATATGCTTTTTCTCAGTTGTGAAAGGATTGTGGTAGTATAGTGAAACATTACTCATTGGCATATTTAGGGATCCCACTGACCTCCCACCTGCATGAATTTGAATAATAATGATGAAATTTTCAACAAAACTAATAATGAACTCTTCAACAAAACCATTGCCATCATACATTTTGCTTCCAACCTTGAACCACGGTTACTGCCAAAACTACAAACTAGATGTAACTGAGAAATCAAAAAAATATGTCTATGAAGAATGAGAAAGAGAGGAGAGAGAGAGAGAAAGAGAGGACATATGAAAGGATGAGAGAGAGAGAGAGAGAGAGAGAGCACTTAGATCTTCTGCACAGATTCTGTCCGACTTGGGCCCTGACCGTGAATCTCAGTAAGACAAAAATAATGGTGTTCCAAAACAGTTCCAGTTTCCACGACCACAAATTCCATCTAGACACCGTTGCCTTAGAGCACACAAAAAACTATACAGACCTCGGCCTAAACATCGTAACTTCGCAACATGCAACTTTGACAAAGCTGTGAACGAGACATGGCAATAAGGGCCTTCTATGCCATCAAAAGGAGCATACAATTTGACATACCAATTAGGATCTGGCTAAAAATACTGCTCACCAACCAAGAATTCACAAAATGGGACAATCACCAAAATGGGACAATCATCATTGTAAATAAGAATTTGTTCTTAACTGATAAAGGATCAATAAAATACAACTTACTTTGGAACTTGTGTGATATGTATTGTTTAGTTCACTTTTGTTTATCCATTTCACTTGTTTTGGAAATGTAAAGAGTTTTTCCCATGCCAATAAAGCCCCTTGAATTGAATAGAGAGAGAGGAAGAGACAGAGAACTGAATTGAGAGCATGAGATAGAGAGGTCATGCAACACTCAGAGAGAGAGAGAGTGAGTGAGTGAGGGAGAGAGGGCATGTTCGGTCACAGAGAAAGAACACTTTGGAGTTCATACACAGTTAGCGAGAAACAACAGCCTCCATTCACAACCAAGGCCATTGTTGAGTGCTATACAGATGTAGGATCTTAATCTGACCTACAGTATATTGCTGCAGCAAAATAATCCTGCAGCAACAGGATGTTGCTTGATCGGTGGTTAGGCTATTAGCTGGTGAAAATAAGGCTACACGAAAAGTGGAATACTGTTAATATGTGTTGGTGCAGGTTGTCAGTTCATTTCTTAGTCTGCACTTCCTGAAGCACAGGACAATTCTCACCTGCAAAAGAGTGATCAAATTAAGATCCCACATCAGTACTTGGTTAACCCCAGTTTGACGCCTCGGGCTTACAGACCTACAGACCACTTTCTAGAAAGACCCAATGAGATATCCCTCATGCTCTTGACGTCGTGGTCAAGCACGGCCCAGCAAACGCCACAGAGGACCGCAGTAAACAAAGAGACCCTTCCCGGTCAACTCTCACCGTGTAATATATCACTGGCTATTACCTCAAAGCGGTTGACAGCATTCCGGTCTCGGTGCAACAGTGGAGTGGTTGTTAGCGAGGAAATGGGGGGGGAAGCGGTCGACATCGGTCATGGTTAAAAGATTGATTCATCATGGTGGTGCCACAGGCCCTCTCTCAGCCCTCTCTCGCCCTTTCCAACAAAGCACCGAGGGTATCAGGGAACTTTGGGTAGCCGCAGTCAGCGAGAATGCATGACGGAAGAACGGCAGTGTTTTAGGCACAGGCAAGTATGTCCATGTAGACACAGAGACATGCATGTACACACCTGCACACACACACAAACATACGTAGAGTATGCACACTGACACATCAGATGTTATTTTCTCATTTCCGTTTTGACACCATTTGAAGGGAGAGGTTTTTAATTCTAATCTCAACCGTCTCGTAGGTTTCCAAGGCAAACTCCGGACCATGATATTGAGCCTGCACTTTGGATGTGAACACATTTAGCACACACACCTGTACACCAGCCAATGTGTTTCAAAACGCTGCCTTGTGTCACTATGTTTACATTATTGCAACGATGTACGCTGAGAGTCGGGAAGCAAGTTCAGGGAGCGAATACATTTAATAAATAAATGAACAAAACAAGAGACACAAACAGTGTACCGACATTACAGGAACAGACACAATGACGACTGGGGAAGGAACCAAAGGGAGTGACATATATAGGGCAGGTAATCAAGGAGGTGATGGAGTCCAGGTGAGTGTCATTCTGCGCAAATGCGCGCAACGCTGGTGACAGGTGTGCGCCATAAACGAGCAGCCTGGTGACCTAGAGGCCGGAGAGGGAGCACACCTGACAATTATAAACCTTTCAGTGCTTTCACTGTGGTCCTGTTTGGTATCTACTGTATGTGGGAAGGGGGCATGTATTAGAAGCACCTAAACATAGCGGGGAGTGCAGAGTGTAGCCCTTGCAGCACACACACACTCACACCGTTAATGCGCATAGGCACACAAGCACGCACACCCACACACCCACCCACACACACCAGCCACTCCATGCGGTGAAAGAACAGTAATGCACACGCACACACATTCACACACAAGCCAACCACCTCCATTCACATGCGCACACACGCGCACACAAACACAAACACACACTCCAGCTCAACAGCTCAAGGAGGGAGGCAACTAAACCGGAGGAGGGAGGTGGGTGCACTGACCCAGCCTGTTTGCTCTGTGTGAGGCCCCAATCAAACTTTCATGAGGGGAGTCTGTGAAAGGTAACTCTGCCTGACAGTGCCTCCCACACACACCGTTCCCACGGCGACTCCAGGGCCCGGGCAGAGCGCAGGTGTGTGGCCCCGGGATTGTTTGTGCTGGACAACAGGCCACTGCTTACAGAGCTGTCTGCCACTCTGAGTGTGAGGATAAAGAAGCCCGTAGTGTCTGAGAGTGTGCTGAAAACAGATCAGGGAGGGAGAGAGAGAGAGACAGAGAACGACAGAGAAAGGCAGAGACAGAGAGAAAGAGCAGAGCGAAAGAGAGAGAGAAAGAGAGAGAGAGAGAGAGAGAGAGAGAGAGAGAGAGAGAGAGAGAGAGAGAGAGAGAGAGAGAGAGAGCGACCACAACCGAAAAACAGAGAACTCTCAAGAAGAAATAAAGGAAACACATCATCACAAACACTGAGGTAGCAGACGAGGCTCTCTCCATGAGGCAGTAAGGTGTGTGTGTGGCTGGCACTAGCCTACTTTACTTATATCACACGGGGCTTGTCAGGGACGGGGAGATGACGGAGGGGCTCTTTTTGCTTTAGCATGTTTGCTGCATCTACTATCATCCTCGCTGCTATCCGCCATGATGGATTCCAGCGTTGCCACGGAGATAATTCTGTGTGTGGGAGATGGGGTTGGTGTATGTGTGGGAGGGGTGTTGTGTGTGTGTGTGTGTGTACACTATATTTACTGTGCAGGTCACTTCATATCCCATGCTGGTGGATAAAATGACAATATACTTCTGTGGTAAAAATATGACTTTAACAAACATCTGAAAGCAAGACCCACAATAAATACCATCTATCTTGAGTCCAACGACTCAGCCCCATCATATCGACTGACTAACAAGCGTGCCACCATATACCCTGTATCTCGATCATTAAATTCCGACAGCTCAAATTAATAACAAAGTAAATTCGCTTGAATGTACCATTTTGTGTATCGAGCCGTCTCAAAGCAAGGCCTTGTGTTTATTAGGTGAAGCTGTACAGCTTAAATAAATACATACCAAAGCTCTGAGAGAGAGAGAGAGAGAGAGAGAGAGAGAGAGAGAGAGAGAGAGAGAGAGAGAGAGAGAGAGAGGGGTACAAGCCACCCTGCTAAGTACTGTATATCATGCAGTCTGTTAGAGGGGCTCGGGTTATTGCGGGCATCGGAATTTACCGCTTGCGAGGACGCAAATATTGACACTGTTGCGCTAAATCCTATTATAGATTACATTTGTGATCTCATTTTTGGAAATAGCTAAGCCCCAGGAATGAAAGTACTATCTGTAAATCAGTTCCCCCCCACCCCCCCTCAACCTTCTACTTCTGCAATATCTGTTGTGGTTGTGTGGAATGGTAACAAACTGGGTAGGGGTAAAGAGAGAGAAGAGAGGACCAGTCTATTCACCAGGGGTTTAATGTTGTTATTCACCATCGCCTTGCTACCTGTGTCACGCAGGGAACTTTCAACTCTCTCCTAGGTTCCCATTTGGAATTTGTTCATACAGTGGTATATGTAAAGCTTAAAAAATTGTCCAATTGGATTTGCAGATATTTACCTAGGGATGGGATTCAAAAAACCACAAAGCATTGCATTACAAAGTAAAAAAAACTGATATGCATAAAAAAAAGAGAGAAATAAACTAAGTATTTAGAAAAAGAAGTAAACTTGCATGCCTTTCAGAGTAAGCTATGATGAACCCCATTCAGATAAAGCAATTAGGCCGTTAATTGCCATTGAAAGCATGTGTAGAGACTCCTCTCCACTAGTGAGCTGGATTATACATGGCGGCAGATTAGCAAATTGAGAGCTGGAACAAACTAAGTGCTTTGGGGAACCTCAGCCCCTTCAGCCCCTCAAAGTCAGTGTGCGCATCCCAAATAGCACCCTATTCCCTATATAGTGCATTACTTTTGACTAGGGCCCATAGGGCTCTGGTAAAAAATGGTGCACTATATAGTGAATATGGTGTCATTTGGGGAGAAGCCAGTGACATAACGAAAACACAGCAATAGAAAAACATATTTCTTTCCTTATCTAAGCTAGCAAATAAACAAAAGGGAAGGATATCGTGAAAAGGACACATCTCAAAATCTCCCAACGGCAACCCGTTGGCTTGGAGTCGTAACAGAGGATCTGACAGACAAGTGTGCTTTCGCTAGTTTCCAAAATTCACATGCGAGACAAAGCCGATGCTTCGTGACAACTTAATAGCCAGGAACCAGTGCATCTCGAATCAGTGCATCAAAGGTCAAAGCAACAGTAAACATAATCTCCCACCGCGACAGTTGGAGAAAAGTGATATAGGATTTGAGACAGAGAAAAAGGTCCAGAACCGCACAAGACTATGCATGTAGCACTACGGAACCCTGTTAAAAAAGACGTTACTACTATGCCGTGAACTGTAACCTGGTGGTAGAGTGTCCGCCCTGAGATTGGAAGGTTGTGAGTTCAAAACCCGATTGAGTCGTACCGAATACTGTAACAATGGGACCTGATGTGTCTCTGCTTGGCACTCAGGACATCGATTGGCTGTAAGGCCCTCTGACAGACTAGAGTCCAGTGGGTGTACTTGTACATCAAGCTGCCTAACGCTACTGAAACAGGAGATAGGCTCCTGCCCTATGAGCTGTTATGGCTTGATCCTGCAAGGCTACATATTAGGGATACAAGATATATCGGTGAAGACATCGGAATCGGCCGACTTTGGCCCGATGTTTAGTTTAACACTGATGTCAAAGCTGACGTGCATACCTATTTAACATAGGTATGACGTAATGACGCCCTAGTAAAATTGTGCGCTACACGTGCAACACAGCATTCCTAACTTAGCCCACAATGTCTGCTGTGTGGATCGAGCAGTCAACAAGTTGCGCAGTCATTTGAAAGAGTAATACAATTTCAGCGATACAACTCAAAGGCGAAACCCATTAACGCCAAGATAATGGGGTTCATTGCCGTTGACAATCAACCGTTCTCTGTCGTGGGTGTTGTTGGCTTTCGCTGACTGGTCGTGCACCGGTCGAGCACACACAAACGTTAACAAAAACAAACTGTTTTTCAGATGTCGCCCTACCGGAGTTACACAGTAATAGCGTCACTCCTATTAGCTTCACGACTGACATTTGGACCAGCGATGTCAGCCCCATGAGCATGCTGAGTCTGACGGCACAGTGGGTCGTCGAGGATTTTGTACGGAGGAAAGACGTATTTCATGCTCATGAATGTGCTGGTTGTTTGAAACTTGGAAACATGAACAAACAAACTAGCGAGCTCCATTCGGACGACTGACTCGAGAAATAAGCTCATCAACTGCGCCTGCAGCAGATGTGATACCCTCTGTCACGGCACTGAAATGCCTGCTCGCCACCATGCTCGATGCTATGTACTGCACAAGGACCGCTACTTCGATGCAGACAAGAAACAGCGTTTACGTGAAATGTTACATACACAGATGGACAAGATGGAAATGGACACAGTGACAGTGAGCACCGAGGAAGAGGACCCACGACAGAAGAGGCCTCGGACAGAGCTGAAACTTCACTGCTTGACATGCATGATGAAATCGTGGGTGAGAATGAAACGACAGAACAAATGAACAATGAAACAGCACAGCAAGTAAGTGAAAGAAATAGGTTTTGAATATATTTCACTGGTAATGGGGGCATAAGTACAGTAAATGCCAACAAAATACATTTTTGGTCAGTGTTTATGTGTGTGTAACCTTTATTTAACTAGACAAGTCAGTTAAGAAGAAATTCTTATTTACATTGACGGCCTACCCCGGCCAAACCCAGATGACGCTGGGCAAATTGTGCGCCGCCGTATGGGACTCCCAATCACAGCCGGATGTGATACAGCCTGGATTCAAACCAGGGACTGTAGTGACGCCTCTTGCAGTGAGATGCAGTGCCTTAGATCGCTGCGTCCATGTGTGTGTGTTAACTATTTAACGGTACTATAATGCTTAAAAGGCAGCAAACATTTTAAATATCGGGTTTCGGTATCTGGCAAAAATGTAATATCGGTGCATCGCTACTACATGGCACCCTAGTTAGTGCACTACTTTTGACCACTCTCATAATGACAGTTAGAGAAATGTAATATAGGATTTGAGGCAAAGAATACGGTCAGGGTAGAATATATGACAAATATATGTAGCACTACCAAACCCTGTTACAAAGACATTCCTATACCATGAAGGGGATTGAAGATAGAATTCAACGACAGTGTTACATAACGCTATATCGAATGTGCTCTCCGGCAGGGAGGAAAGTATTTTTTTGTTTGTTTTGTTGCTACTGCTAACCTCTTGCGCAAGCATCCCACACAGCCTGTTAATGTAAGAACATGTACTGTGTGCCTCCCATGGGATATTTCAAAGAGAAACGCTGGGGAAGTGTGTTCCATCTGCACTTTCGCTGCAACACGGTTTTGAATACAGATATTTCTAAAGATATCTAAAGATAATTGCATATGTTTTTAATTGACCTGAATTGACTTCGACTAAAACTACAAATAGACACAAGTCTGCAGATTGTTGTTTCAGGCCAGTGCTACTAATTTATGAGACGATAGCAGCTGTCGTAACTCTTATGACATCTATTATGTCATGGTTATGGCGTGTTATGTGATCCTTATGGCGCAGGTTTCAAGTGAAGTGCAACCCCTAATCCCAGTGTCCTGAGAGTGGGAACTGCTCCATTGGTCTTGGGAGGGAGGGATGGAGGGAGGGAGGAAGTCACAATGCTGCAAGTTCTTGCCTAGCAACAATTTTAGCTACTATTCTAATTGCAAACTCCAAACTCTCCAAACTATTCTAATTCCAAACTGTCCAGAGATTGATCATTGATTGGGGGATTTTAATTGGGGGGGGGGGGGGGGGGGGGGACTCAAATACGAATAATAGAGCACACAAGATGCAATTTCGAAATGTGCTTGTGCATCAGCAGTCACTTAATTAGCCCATGTCAGCTCCATTTGTTTTAGATTGGTAAATGAGTCTAGCAGGCAGCTATCTAAACTTGTAGTAAATGTGGACAAATGACCGACCAGACTGTTGGTCCAGACCATTGAGCATCACTTATCATATTAAAAAAAGGCAAACATTTGCCTCCACCCTGTGGCAAAATGTGTAGAATTGCAGGAAGGGATGGAGGGGGTCACAATTGTCACGCCCTGGCCATAGAGAGGCTTTTTATTCTATTTTTTGGTTAGGCCAGGGTGTGACTAGGATGGGCATTCTATGTCCTTTTTTCTATGTTTTGTATTTCTATGTCTTGGCCTGGTATGGTTCTCAATCAGGGACAGCTGTCTATCGTTGTCTCTGATTGAGAACCATACTTAGGTACCCTTTTCCCCCACCGGTTTTGTGGGAAGTTAACGCTGAAGTTGTTCAGGGCACATAGCCCAAAGCTTCACGGTTGGTTTTCTGTTCTTCGTTTTGTCGGCGTCATTTTTAAATAAAGTTCAAATGTACGCTTACCATGCTGCACCTTGGTCCAGTCCTTCAGCCAGCCGTGACAGCAATGCTGTAGCATCTTGCATAGCGAGAATTCGAACCACTAGCCTAGTTCCACACAGTGTCCAGCAAGTATCTCTCCTTGCACATCATCATCTGCTCATCTATCCCTCCAGCGTTAATCTGTTGAATTGTAATTACTTCGCCACTGTGGCCTATTTATTGCCTTACCTCCTCACGCCATTTGCACACACTGTGAAAATACTTTATTTTTCTATTGTGTTATTGACTGTACGCTTGTTTCTTCCATGTGTAACTCCGTGCTGTTGCTTGTGTCGCACTGCTTTGCTTTATCTTGGCCAGGGTCGCAGTGGTAAATGAGAACTTGTTCTCAACTAGCTTACCTAGTTTAAATAAAGGTGAAATAAACATTTTTTTTTTTTAGAGTTAGGGAGTGGGAATTGATGGTGCTCTATTGGTCTAGGGAGGGAAGAAGGGAGGGACAAAGGAAAGGGAGATTAGCTACTCTGCCCTAAAGAGGACGACATATTATAGATTGTGCTTTATTGTTCTGGGGGAGAAACTTTTAATGGAGAAGATAGGACATAGATGAAAGGTTTCTTATGGATGATGGATGGACAGGTCGGTCACTGTTCTCCTGCGAGCAACCCACCGATCCCCTTTAACCCTCATCGATCCTTGGTCATCCATTGATTGGGAGCCCCGGGCCTGATAGTCGCCGGTCGTGTGGTTGTGTCCCCGAAGGCCGAAGGATACGTCATGGGAACCAGTCAAGGTCGACCTCTTTGATCAACTTTGCCCTTTGTTAATAAGAGTCTAGTGTGTGTTAGAGACATAATATGCATCAGCAAATGGCTGTATGGGAGATAATATATTTTGATCCACCCAATGTGCCCCTTGCACCTAAACAAAAAAAAAAAACTCCATGAACTCACTGAAGGCATGATTCAATAGGGCACTCCGTAGCAGAACATTTTGCAACGGCAAGCGAAACAGAGCTTGTTATTGAACATGTTCATGTAGTCACTCCCTTTTACAGTCTTCTGTTCAGTGTCAGGAGGTACAGTGTTTATAGCCGACAAAATAAGACGACCATCACGAGCTAACAAAGCGAAGAAAAACTGCACAAAAAAACCCAACAACAAACATGACATTAACAAATTACATAAACAAATGGTAATCACTGCACGACCCTCCATTGAGGTACTATGACACTACAACGAGCAGCCCAACAGATGGAGCCGTGCCAATATATCCTACAAACACCAGCTTCGAGGGCATTATCACTTTTATACAAAGGGTTACCAACATATTCAAATAATGATTTACATATTGTAATTTAAAATGTTAATTTAATGAATTTATTAATACTCAACGAGCTGCCAAACAGATGGAGCCGAGCCACGCCGCCTCTGAAAAACCCCACGGACCAGGGTCAATTAATCAGACAACGAAGTAGACAGAAAACGTGCTGCAATGCTAATGTTAGCATACACTCACTAACAAGTGACCCCCCCATCAGTCATCGGAATGGAAGGCCCCGCTAGTTTCATAGAGTAGTAGAGGCTGACAAAATAGAGGGGCGGAGGATGGAGGGGATTGGGCAGCACTTGGCATCCTCAGTGGATGAAGAGTGTGAGGGAGAGGATAGAGAGGGCAAACAGAAAGGGAGGAAAAGGAGAGAGAGAAGCCTCCCCTAATGGGGCTGCATGCACTCACGCTCGCACGCACGCACGCACTCAATCACTCACTCGCACCCGCACACGCACTCGCACACACACACACCCCATATCTGCTCTGATATCGGCCTATATTGATGCCCTGCAACAGTAATACTGAGCTGAACTTCAAGTCTATTTGCCAAGTTCACTAAGGGTGAAGTACTGTATAAATATCATCCACTGTAGATCTGACCTACAGTGTGGTGCTTAAGGTTGAGGAAGGAAAGAAATGTTGGTAAATTAACGTAACATTGATTCAACATGGTAGGAGGGGTAAGGGCATCGAGAAACCTTCATATGAATAGCATAAAGGTTATTGGTATATATTAATAATATACCAGACACATAACTAATGTAAATTATGAATATGGTCTATATGTAATTATATGGGTGAGGGGGAGATCAATATTAAATGATTGAAGTTACAAATCCAACAAGGAAAGGTGGAAAGCAAACAGATCAGAGTAAAACACTGGATGTCAAAGAACACGTTTACATTTTACAATATCTGTTAGAGTAACAATGTCATAATCACCTTGTGAATGATCATTTACCTCCGTGGTAGCCAATGACATAATATCCTAGAGATTCAATATGCTAACTATTGCTATTGTAGTACAGTTAGTATGCCTTGAGGAGAACATGAGGTCACCACACAATAGAACATTATAGTATTTAAGTGATAATGCCCGAGAAGCCGGTGTTTGAAAGATACATTGGCATGGGTGTTGTTAGGCCCGAGGCCAAGTTTAGGGCCGGCAAACCATGCCAATATATCCTACAAACACCGGCTTCGAGGGCATTATCACTTTTATACAAATGGTTACCAACATATTTTTAAAACGATTTACATGTTTTAATTTAAAATGTTAATTTAATTAATTAATTCATACTATTTCTTCCTTCTACAAGATATACAAATATCCACAGTTGAAAACTAAATGTTAGTCTAAAAGAATTGTGAAATAATGTCTAGATGCTTTTTCTAGTGGAGATCCAGTTTATAAATTGCCTGGTTGGGCTGATGAGACAGTGGATTGTGCAGTCAGATGGAACATAGTAAATAGGCATTTTAACATCATAGATTTAGCCGATGGTAACTTGTGGTATAGACACCAGCTGGAATGAGGTTTTAACCAATTAGCATTCAGGATAGACGCAACCGTTGTATAAATTATATATGCCATTTAGCAGACACTTTTATCCAAAGAGACTAACAGTCATGTGAACATACATTTTAGTGGTCCCGGGAATCAAACCCACTGCCCTGGTGTTTTAAGCTTCACGCTCAACCAACTAAGCTAACGAGGACAAGAAAACATGAAAAATACAGAGAGAGGAGAACAATGTTGAAATAACATTGAAATGACAGACGTTGAGATAAACCATGGCCGATTCCAGTTCTTTATCCATTTTTCTAATAACTGCTCTATATATTATCTGCTCTCTGCTCTGCTATTAATATTTACATTCTCATTCCATTCAAACTGCTCTTTCTTATCATGAAACTACCCCTGAAATTAGCAAGATAAAGATAAGAGGCAATATTCATATTCAACATTTTCACACATTTTTGTCAATATGCATTTTCTGGCTGCACTATTTTCGGGCAGAATATAGTCTGGACAAAACGTATCACATTTCTTCACACAGTTCTCTCCGACATCTCACCAGTCGCCATCCAAACTCAGATGGATCACAAACCATGCCAAGAACCGTCGTTGAACCCTGCCAAAGATATGTGAACACGGGATAGTTCAAAAGCCGCCACACACTCTCTCCACTCTTCAAAATCTAAAATGACAGCGTCCAGAGGGAGCTCTGGTTGGCTGAAGTTTCCACTTCCTTCCTTCCTCCTTCCAGCCAGCCTGCTGAATTAGGGGCTTGGCATTGGCTCCTTCTCTCGCACTAACTGAAGTTCTAAATAAGTGCATAAATAAATGCAGATGGGGAAGTTGTGTGACTTGTGATTCAGGGACTTCAGCTCTCAAAGCCAATCTTAATCAAGACCATTTTAGACTCACAGGCCTCGGAAACCTGTCGTGTGTCTCTGAGTCAGTTACTGGATGTGTCCCAAATGGCAGCCTATTCCCTATATAGTGTCGCATTTAATATTATGCGTCGCTTCTCTTGGCACTGAGATACACCATATCCAAATGCATTACGTTTTCAACCGTTTTGGAAGACTTTGATAACATCTTGATAGCATCTTCAAATCCTCCCAATTCCCGGGCGCCCAAACCAGCACCTTCTGTTAAGCATTCTGTGGATGAACGGCTTGGATGTGGAAAAGGAAAACAAGCATCCCACGAATTAGGCTAAACTGAACCACATACAGTGGGGAGAACAAGTATTTGATACACTGCCGATTTTGCAGGTTTTCCCACTTACAAAGCATGTAGAGGTCTGTAATTTTTATCATAGGTACACTTCAACTGTGAGAGACGGAATCTAAAACAAAAATCCAGAAAATCACGTTGTATGATTTTTAAGTAATTCATTTGCATTTCATTGCATGACATAAATATTTGATACATCAGAAAAGCAGAACTTAATATTTGGTACAGAAACCTTTGTTTGCAATTACAGAGATCATACGTTTCCTGTAGTTCTTAACCAGGTTTAAACACACTGCAGCAGGGATTTTGGCCCACTCCTCCATACAGACCTTCTCCAGATTCTTCAGGTTTCGGGGCTGTCGCTGGGCAATACGGATTTTCAGCTCCCTCCAAAGATTTTCTATTGGGTTCAGGTCTGGAGACTGGCTAGGCCACTCCAGGACCTTGAGATGCTTCTTACGGAGCCACTCCTTAGCCAGGGCAGGCTGTGTGTTTCGGGTCGTTGTCATGCTAGAAGACCCAGCCACGACCCATCTTCAATGCTCTTACTGAGGGAAGGAGGTTGTTGGCCAAGATCTCGCGATACATGGCCCCATCCATCCTCCCCTCAATATGGTGCAGTCGTCCTGTCCTCTTTGCAGAAAAGCATCCCCAAAGAATGATGTTTCCACCTCCATGCTTCACGGTTGGGATGGTGTTCTTGGGGTTGTACTCATCCTTCTTCTTCCTCCAAACACGGCGAGTGGAGTTTAGACCAAAAAGCTCTATTTTTGTCTCATCAGACCACATGACCTTCTCCCATTCCTCCTCTGGATCATCCAGATGGTCATTGGCAAACTTCAGACGGGCCTGGACATGCGCTGGCTTGAGCAGGGGGACCTTGCGTGTGCTGCAGGATTTTAAGCCATGACGGCGTAGTGTGTTACTAATGGTTTTCTTTGAGACTGTGGTCCCAGCTCTCTTCAGGTCATTGACCAGGTCCTGCTGTGTAGTTCTGGGCTGATCCCTCACCTTCCTCATGATCATTGATGCCCCACGAGGTGAGACCAAGGGTGATTGACCGTCATCTTGAACTTCTTCCATTTTCTAATAATTGTGCCAACAGTTGTTGCCTTCTCACCGAGCTGCTTGCCTATTGTCCTGTAGCCCATCCCAGCCTTGTGCAGGTATACAATTGTACCCCTGATGTCCTTACACAGCTCTTTGGTCTTGGCCATTGTGGAGAGGTTGGAGTCTGTTTGATTGAGTGTGTGGACAGGTGTCTTTTATACAGGTAATGAGTTCAAACAGGTGCAGTTAATACAGGAGAACAGGAAGTGCTTCTTAAAAAAAAGGTATGTGAGAGCCGGAATTCTTACTGGTTGGTAGGTGATCAAATACTTATGTCATGCAATAAAATGCAAATTAATGACTTTAAAATCATACAATGTGATTTTCTGGATTTTTGTTTTAGATTCCGTCTCTCACAGTTGAAGTGTACCTATGATAAAAATTACAGACTTTGTAAGTGGGAAAACCTGCAAAATCGGCAGTGTATCAAATACTTGTTCTCCTCACTGTAGAATGAAGGACAGTCAGTGATAGTGAGATCTCTCAATCTCTACTAGCGCATCTCTATTTCATGTGGTGATGTGACAGAGGCTGCATCCCAGATGGCACCCTATTCCTAGTGTATAGCCCCATTGGCCCTGGTCAAAAGTAGTGCACTGCATACGCAATAGGGGGCCATTTGCACCACACTAGGGACTCTAGCCTTTCTGTAATGAACTCATTAAACTATATGGGCCTCATTTCCTGTTCGAGAGAAGCCACTAATCAGCCACTGCAAAGTAACACGCACAAGTCCATAAACTTTTATGGCTTTCCCACGCCATTGGGTCCCCTCAGCGATTAATTGTCAAGGGAGGGCTAGGTTCATTACTAAAAAAGCAATCTAGCCTTGTTAAGAAATAAATACATATGAATAAACAAATGCACCTGCCGTGGAAGTCAGTCAATTTGGAAAAGTGGCGATTGGAGATTGGACAAAGCGTTAACATCATTGTAATGAACTGGTTTCCTTGTATTTGCATCTGGCTTTTTTTCCTTTGCCCTCAAGCCCTTTTTAATGTGAATGAATTCAAGTTATTGTGCTTGGTCATAGGTGTGTAACCAAAGTCATGTTCTGGCATGTTCGAGAAACAATGTATGAGAGAAACAAGTGGCGAAGATAGGAAAATTGATTGTACATTGCACACATTCTATTTCCATTGTATATTCATGTAAGATCAATGGCGCTGAATATTTAAACTTGTACTTGTAACCGTGTCTTCGGTCATTTTTATCTTCAAAAGGTGACATGCACCCATTACCAGCGCGTTGGAAGGAAAATGCCTAGGGGCTTGACATCGTTTCTTCTTTTCAATTTTTTCCCTTCCTTCGTTCAGTGGTAAGCAATAGCCCAGATAAGGCATATTATAACTACTGCCGGTGCAATTTAATATAACGGCATGCTTTATTGGAAACTAGCAAGCGTGCGTTACACATTAACTTGATACAGCTACTAAGTAATACGTGTTGGGGCTGAAAACGCTGGGATTTAAAGTGAGTTTAATTTTTAAAAAGCCTCTCTCCTTGAAGAGTCAAGGGGGTTGAACACACAAACCATCTCCATTTGGTTCCACTTCAGTTCAAACCAAATATGTTCTTAGGAAGTGTAAAAACGGTTGCCTGTTGACCACAAACACTTATCTAAATGTGTCGTATATCCTTACAGTGTAGGAGGAGGAGTGTGGGGAAGTGTGCTGCTGTTTCCTGTCTTCTCCTGACCCGTGTGATTTGAGTGCAGGCGCGTGTGCAAATTGAATCACGATTGTTTTCATTTTTTCCCGACGGACGGTGATTTGTGTGTCTGAGGTGAATCTATCATCCTCCCTCCCTCTGAATGGTTATGTTGTGAATTTACAGCCTAGTGCTCGTAACCTGAATGAGAGTGACATACAGCTCGCTGGGGCCGCTCCTCAGCACAACTCTCCACCACCCCACCCGCAGCATCCCAAACACCCTCCCTCCGTCTCTACACTCAACAGATTAACCCTTTTTGGTTCCCGGTGGAACCCTTTTGGGTTCATGTAGTAACATCTGTGGAAAGAGTTCTACCTGGAACCTAAAATGGTTTTTCAAAGGGTTCATTTAAAGTCATTTTGAGTCTTAATAATTACACAAATGAGTGGCCAGCACATTTGCAAAACTATTTGGCTGGAGAGAGAGAGAGAGAGAGACAGAGAGAGAGAGAGAGAGAGAGAGAGAGAGAGAGAGAGAGAGAGAGAGAGAGAGAGAGATGCAGCTTGTGATTCGAAAAATCTGTTGGATGAAGAGAGAGGGAAAAGTGATTCGATGCATATCTCACGAGCTGTCAGCTAGTCATTTCTCCACCGGCCACCGGAAGCGCCTGTTTGAGAGGAGGTACAAAGGGGGCAGCCGAGCGCAGGGCGATGTGATTTGATTTCACAGACATTAGAGGGGGAAATGAGGGTACTTCTGCATAAACACAGAGAGAGGAAGAGATGAGGTGGGGGGGGGGCATCGGGAGGCAAGCCTGAAGATAAAATAGACCTGTTTTCCCCTCTTTTCTCCCCCCACCCATCTGTGATGACTTGGCCACTGTTAAAGGAGAGAAAGAGAGAGGAATGTGTTATTATATTAATTGCTGTGCACCAGCAGCAGACAGGCAGCAGCTGAATGATGATCACAGGATCAAATAGAGAGGGAATATCAGAGAAGAGGAGGAAAAGAGATGATGAATCTGCCCCATTGCCCACACTTACCTACTGCCACAGACCTTGGCTGACACATGCACGTACGCCACACACACACACATTAAGACACACAGATACACAGAGACAGAGTATTCAGAGTTCGGCCTCTGCCACTGATATCGGCCACACCCACGCTAAGACAAGCACTCAGACACACACAAACACACACATGCACGCACACACACCCACACACAAAGAGCATACAAAGTCAAGGCAAACAGTCACTATGTTGACTCTCCACTCTTCATTTGGCATGTCTTATGGCCCGGCTGAGATCTGGGGAGATTTGTAAGGCGATGGCTATGGTCGCCACAGCGATCCAAGCCGCCTGCCAGGCCTGCTGGGAGTTCATTATGGCCTCATTACCCCTGCCATTTGCCATCCCCGTGACAACACTGGCAGGCGGTAGGCGACAGGAAGGGCTGTTAAAATGAGGGAGAGATGTCACCCCCGCTCTCCAAAGCACCAATTCAGACAAGAGCTATGTGACCCCAGGACGTTTAAAAAGGTTAGTGGTTTGTTTGCACCCTGGGTATAAAAGACAAGGTTATTTGTTATAGATACAGGCCTACACTTGTCCTCCCTTCCCTCTAACTCTCTCTCTCCCTCTCTCTCTTACCCCTATATACCTCTTTTCTGCCTCTTTCCACTATCTTTTCTCTCTTACCCCATTTATCCCTCTTTTCCCATTTATCCCTCTTTTCCCATTTATCCCTCTTCCCCCCCCCCCCCCCCCCCCCCCCCCCCCTTACCCCACTGTATTCACATCTGGGCCAAGCTATTGATTAGTGGAAGCAACTACCATTGTCTCTGGAGAGGAAAACAAAGCTAGGTCAAACCACTCAATCCAGCCTAAGCACTTCATTTTCCTATCGGAGTGTGTTCCAGCATGCGAAAACCGACACACACAAACACACACACACACACACACACAGAAGTCCCAGCTAAACAATGAACTAACCGTTCCAATGATACATCTATTATCTCCAGGTCAAACTAACCCTCTAGAATCAAGGGAGGAAAACCATGATCCAAAAGAAGGCACTTTGCCCAGCTAGAGCATCTCTTGCCAATACAATCAGCTGTTGTTGATGAATTTTGGAGGGAAAATGGCTGACTCAAGGTTACATTTGTTGGATGGAAGTGTCGTAAACACACGCACACACACACGCACGCACGCACGCACACAAACACACGCACACACACACACACACACACACACACACACACACACACACACACACACACACACACACACACACAACACTTAGAAAGTTTGCTTTTGTGGTGTGCCTCTTGGCCCTACCCACCTCCCACAGTTCAGTATAAATATCCTCCATGGCTCTCCAGCTCCTGTGTGTCCTCCTGCTCCTTGGGAGCCAAGAGGAGCTGTTGTAATGAAACAGAGTGCAATCAGGCTGGCAAGGACCAGCCGGAAGAGGAAACATCAGGACAAAGTGCGGGTTAATTACCGAGTGGCTAATGCTTAGTCCAGAGCCTCAGCCTGGGCTCCAAGACTCCCAACTCCCCCCAACTCGTCTGTGGGATTCTCCATCTCCTCCAGATGGGCACGATAGCTGCTAATGCTAATTCTAAAACCCTGGGCTTCGGGCTCCTCCACCAGATGGGTGGATAGCTGCTAACGCTAATGCAGCTAGCAAAAGCACCATGTTCCAGTTGCTAATGGTAACACTAGTCCCCCAGTACCAGGTTCCAGCTCAGGGAGGCCTGCCATGCTGGTAATGGCCCATGAGAGAGTGCCAGAGACAACCCAGCAGCTGGTAGGGAGTGACGGACGGACGGGGTGGCAAACAACCAACCAACAAGCAGAGGCATTGCTCTTCCTTCCGAGCATAAAGGCAAGTTCTGATCTGTGGCACCCCACTGGCAGCAGAGGCTCCCTTCATCTTTCCACCCCTTCCTTCCCTTCCTCTGTCATTGCCCCTGCACCCACCCTGCACTTCCGTCCCTTTCAACCATGCTCCGTATGCAATGGAATAGAATAGGGCCAACTGGACCTCCTTGGTCCCTTCGCCAGTCATCCCAATCGTCCTGGCAGTCCCACACTTTATTTCCTACTCCCTCTCCTCTCTCTCCCTTTTTCTCACCTTCTATCCCCTCATATCTCCTTTCTTTCTTCCTCTCCTCTTAACCATTTATCCCCAGCAGCCCCCCACTTTACTTCCTATTCCCTACTCCCGCTCTCCCCTCCTCCCCCCTCTCTCAGAGGGGTGTCTGTATGTGCTGACGCCCACGGGCTTGGCCCAGTCCCCAGGCACCAGTCACCAGTCAGCTTGCCATCAAGCCAAGTTCGGATCAGCCTTAATCGATATAGTGCACAGCAGCATTCAGATGCCTCTCTGTGAGGAGGACAACACACACACACACACACACACACACACACACACACACACACACACACACACACACACACACACACACACACACACACACACACACACACACCTCTGAGCAGCTGCACACTAGGTGATACCACCAAGCCTCTGACAAAGATAATGTACAAAATGTCTGCCCTTCATGGCTGGCTGGAGTGTAGTGGGATGGCTCGGAAAGAGAAAAATATGATTTAGTTGTTGCATGGCAAATGCATACTGTGATGCGGGGCTGTATTCATAGGGCCAAATGTAACAAGTCACAGTCTATTTATCCCTTTCCCATATGAAAATAACAAACACATAGCCGATAGCACTATTTACCTTTGAATAACATAATTTTTCCTTGTGTTTCTCTCACAAAGTCGACGATCAGCGTTTTGGATCAGGGTTCCGGGCAAATTCTCACGAGGCAAATTTTCACAGCCCTTCTGTGTCCCTGCTTTCCATTCAAAGACACTTGTAAACTACCCTCAACCATTTCATGTTTTTTTTTTGTATTGTCAAAGGACATTGCACTGGGAGCCACGCATTTGTTCATGCAAAATCAATATCAGCACACTCATTCATTTCAAAAGACAAAACCAAAAACACAAGGGTAACATCGCATCTGCCACAAACATACTACAAACTGCTAACGACAAAACGAGTTAGGCTTGGTTCAAACTGCTAACGATAAAAACAAGTTAGGCTTGGTTCAAACTGCTGACGATAAAAACAAGTTAGGCTTGGTTCAAACTGCTAACGATAAAAACAAGTTAGGCTTGGTTCAAACTGCTGACGATAAAAACAAGTTAGGCTTGGTTCAAACTGCTAACGATAAAAACAAGTTAGGCTTGGTTCAAACTGCTGACGATAAAACGAGTTAGGCTTGGTTCAAACTGCTAACGATAAAACGAGTTAGGCTTGGTTCAAACTGCTAACGACAAAACGAGTTAGGCTTGGTTCAAACTGCTGACGACAAAACCAAAAACACAAGGGTAACATCGCATCTGCCACAAACATACTACAAACTGCTAACGACAAAACGAGTTAGGCTTGGTTCAAACTGCTGACGATAAAAATAAGTTCAAACTGCTAACGACAAAACGAGTTAGGCTTGGTTCAAACTGCTAACGATAAAAACAAGTTCAAACTGCTAACGACAAAACGAGTTAGGCTTGGTTCAAACTGCTAACGATAAAAACAAGTTCAAACTGCTAACGACAAAACGAGTTAGGCCTGGTTCAAACTGCTGACGGTAAAAACAAGTTCAAACTGCAAACGACAAAACGAGTTAGGCTTGGTTCAAACTGCTGACGATAAAAACAAGTTCAAACTGCTAACGACAAAACGAGTTAGGCTTGGTTCAAACTGCTAACGATAAAAACAAGTTCAAACTGCTAACGACAAAACGAGTTAGGCTTGGTTCAAACTGCTGACGGTAAAAACAAGTTCAAACTGCGAACAACAAAGTCAGTTAGTTCAAACTGCTAAAGCCAAAGCGAGTTAGTCCAAACTGCTATTTTTATTTTTGTATTTTTTTATTTCACCTTTATTTAACCAGGTAGGCCAGTTGAGAACAAGTTCAACCTGGCCAAGATAAAGCAAAGCAGTGCGACAAGAACAACAACACATGGGATAAACAAACATACAGTCAATAACACAATAGAACAATATGTATACAGTGTGTGAAAATGAAGTAAGGAGGTAAGGCAATAAATAGGCCAATAGTGGCGAAGTAATTACAATTAAGCAATTAACACTGGAGTGATAGATGAGCAGATGAGGATGTGGAAGTAGAAATACTGGTGTGCAAAAAAGCAGAAAAACAAAAACAAATGTGGGAATGAGGTAGGTAGTTGGTTGGATGGACTATTTACAGATGGGCTATGTACAGCTGCAGCGATCGGTAAGCTGCTCTGACAGCTGACGCTTAAAGTTAGTGATTTTTGCAATTCGTTCCAGTCATTGGCAGCAGAGAACTGGAAGGAAAGGCGGCCAAAGGGGGTGTTGGCTGTGGGGATGACCAGTGAAATAAACCTGCTGGACACGGGTGGGTAGGTGGGTGTTGCTATGGTGATAGGCAGAGCTATACTTAGCAAAGTCTTACAGATGACCTGGAGCCAGTGGGTTTGGCGACGAATATGTAGCAAGGACCAGCCAACGAGAGCATACAGGTCGCAGTGGTGGGTAGTATATGTGGCTTTGGTGACAAACGGATGGCACTATGATAGACTGCATCCAATTGCTAACACCAAAGCGAGTTAGTTCAAACTGCTAACGCCAAGGCGATTTAGTTCAAACTGCTAACACCAAGGCGAGTTAGTTCGAACTGCTAACGCCAAGGCGATTTAGTTCAAACTGCTAACACCAAGGCGAGTTACTTCGAACTGCTAACGCCAAGGCGATTTAGTTCAAACTGCTAACACCAAGGCGAGTTAGTTCGAACTGCTAACGCCAAGGCGATTTAGTTCAAACTGCAAACGCCAAAGCGAGTTAGTTCAAACTGCTAACAGCGAAGCGAGTTTATTCCTTTGACAGAGACGATTCCCTGAGTCACACTGCAGCTCTCTTTGAGAAAGGAAGCAAGCACAGAAAATAGAGGAATAGAAAAACATTCATAACATAGATAACGCTGGGAAAGCTCACTATCCGTGACTTGCCGGGCACTCTCCCGGGGCTGGTTTAATCACAGAGTTTGGTGAAACGGATCACCATGATAAAGGTATCTTGGACCGCGAGCATCTAGAGATAAGAGCCCATGGATTTGTCAGAAACAGCTAGTAGTGCGTTGGCTGGGGCTACATGTGTTCTGGTACACCACCTACTTACTTACTAGCAACTAACACCACTCTATTTCTTATCTATATAGGGCCCTCAGATCTGGAGAGCGTTCAGAGGCACTGACCAGAGACAGAGAGAGTGAGAGAAATGGAGAATGACGGTAAGGGATGTATAGGAGGATGGATATAGACATAGAGGGAGAGATGTATTGAGACTGTACATGCAGAATTCATGCTAAAATATCTTCCGTGTACAACGTAAAACACCAAACAATGCATGCGGAGCAGAATTAGGCCGATACCCGCTAATTATCAACATTCAGAGAAGAGCCGTTAAATTCTACAACCACCTAAAAGGAAGCGATTCCCAGACCTTCCACGACAAAGCCATCACGTACAGAGAGATGAACCTGGAGAAGAGTCCACTAAAAGCAAGAACTTTTTGTTTTCTCATGATTTGGTTGGGTCTAATTGTGTTGCTGTCCTGTGGCTCTGTTCACAAACAGATCCCAAAGAGCCCCAGGACAGCAACACAATTAGACCCAACCATATCATGAGAAAACTAAAAGATAATTACTTGACACATTGGAAAGAATTAACAAAAAAAGTGAGCAAACTAGAATGCTATTTGGCACTAAACAGAGAGTGCACAGAATACATGACCACTGTGACTGACCCAAATTTAAGGAAAGCTTTGACTATGTACATACTCAGTGAGCATAGCCTTGCTTTTGAGAAAGGCCGCTGTAGGCAGACCTGGCTCTCAAGAGAAGACAAGCTATGTGCACACTGCCCACAAAATTAGATGGAAACTGAGCTGCACTTCCTAACCTCCTGCCAAATGTATGACCATATTAGAGACACATTTGAATAAACTCCCATATCTACTGGGTGAAATAACACAATGTTCCATCACAGCAGCAAGATTTGTGACCTGTTGCCACAAGAAAAGGGCAACCAGTGAAGAACAAACACCACTGTAAATCCAACAAGTATATATATGTTTATTCATTTTCCCTTTTGTACTTTAAATATTTGCACATCACTACAACACTATTATTAGACATAATATGACATTTGAAATTATGAGTGTAATGTTTACTGCAGATTTTTGTTCATTTCATTTTTGTTTGTTATGTATTTCACTTCCTTTGGCAATTTAAACATATGTTTCACATGCCAATAAAGCCCTTGAATTGGGGAGGGGGAGAGAGAGAGAGAGAGAGAGAGAGAGAGAGAGAGAGAGAGAGAAAGAGAGAGAGAGAGAGAAAAAAAGAGGTTGTTTTGGGGCAGAGAACATTCATCATAACACACATATAACATATACCATACGTTTGTCTTAATGGGCAGAGTAAAGGTAATCACCATTTGAGTGCTATCTGTTGCGGATTACTCGGAGCTTACCAGGAATTGTATCACGCCAAAGATGATTAAACATCCTTATTTCCCATTGCACGGGATCCCCACACAATTATTAAAGAGAGCCTGTCCCAAGAGAGTTGAGCGGGAGGTTGGACGAAACCGATAAATGCTAGTGTAACCTAAGCAACAACAAAAAATAGATAATACTTTGTTCCCTCCTAAAAATTAAAGCACACCTTTTTTTTGGGCATAAAAAAAAAAAAAAAAGAATCAGGATTCGGGCATGGCTCCAAAACTCAGCACACCTGTATGGGTCAATCCCAAATGGAACCCAATGCCCTATTTGGTGCACTACTTTAGACTAGAGTCCTATGGGCCCTGATGAAAAGTAAAGCACTAGAAAGGGATTAGAATCCATTTGGGAAGTAACCTATGTTTCTCTTTAGATATTGCCAAGATAAGGTGAAGTGTGAAACAAAGAAACAGTCAGAGTTAGAAGGATATCGGAAGAGCTAGGTAAACAAGCCGGTATCGGAAGATGAAACAGGCTCGCCCTTAAAACCACAGTGTGTCACGCCCTGGTCTTAGTATTTTGTGTTTCCTTTATTATTTTGGTCAGGCCAGGGTGTGACATGGTTATTTATGTGGTGTGTTTTGTCTTGGGGTTTTTGTAGGTAATGGGATTGTGGTATAGTGGGGTTGTCTAGGAAAGTCTATGGTTGCCTGAAGTGGTTCTCAATCAGAGGCAGGTGTTTATCGTTGTCTCTGATTGGGAACCATATTTAGGCAGCCATATTCTTTGAGTGTTTCGTGGGTGATTGTTCCTGTCTTTGTGTTTGTGGCACCAGATAGAACTGTTTAGTTTTTCCCAGTTCTTGTTTTGTTAGTTTGTTCATGTGTAGTTTCTTTATTAAAGAACCATGAATCAAAATAACCACACTGCATTTTGGTCCCACTCTCTTTTGATAGAAGAAAACCGTTACACAATGTGTCTAGCTTAGGGAAAGAGAGCAGTGACTGAACTAAAAAACACTCCTGGCACATGTATGTTACTGCTATTACCAAGAATACACACCATGCGATAACTGTATATCTATGTGGATAAACTTCAGTATAGTTGGCGTTACATAGGAATGTGGCGTGCTTTGTTTCTATGTTTGATCTGGTTCACGTCACAAAAGTGTTTCTCTGTGCCTCACGTCCGATTGATGACGTGCCAGAACAGAGATTATAATGCTCTTTTCTTGTCTTAAAAAACGTGAGCATAGAAATCCAAAATTGACATCGTTCTTACGCAAAAAGGGGTAACGCGTCACATCCAAGTGATGACTTGCCAAAAAAAAGGGGAGGGAAGAGTAGATGGCTAGATAGATGAAAATTATATTTTCTTGTATTAAATCCTGTTTTTCCGTCTCCCATGCATTGATTGGCTGGGCTTTTCATCAGACAGTGAGGCAGTCTAGCAGAAACAATCTCTCTCTCTCTCCCTACATCTCTCTCTCTCTCTCTCAATTCAATTCAATTCAGTTGACTTTATTGACATGGCAAGTTCATTATTACTTACATTGTCAAAGTATACATATCGAAAAATAAAATAAAAAAATATATATTTATATATAAAATATATATTTATATATAAATAAATGGTGGGACCAACATCAATAATAATAGTAGTAGTGGACATGGGATTACCATTAACAACAACTACAACAACAATATTAACGAGAACAACAATACATTAAAGCAATGGTAGTAGACCAGTGTCAACATGACTGAAAAGACACATGAAGTGGGATGAAAGACAAAACAAAACAAGATGGGTAATATTATCGACATTACTTTGCACTTTTCACTGGCTGTCCCTCAGATTGTGGCAGGGGGACACATATTTGGATACCAAAACTGCACATTTTAGCTTTTCACTTAATAAATATTAGATTATTTTCTTCTTCTTTTATAGTTTCAAATTCTTTGTATTGAATTATAATTTTGGGAAAGAAATATTCTCTTAGGTCTGAGTATTTGTCACAGTGTAATAGGAAATGCAACTCTGTCTCTACCTCTCCCCTGGAGCAGAGTGAGCACAGCCTGTCCTCTCTGGGCAGCCAGGTTTGTCTGTGACGACCGGTCTCTATAGCCAGACTGTGCTCACTGAGTCTGTACCTAGTCAATGTTTTCCTCAGTTTTCTTTCAGTCACAGTGTTCAGATAGTCTGTCACCATGTACTGTCTGTTTAGAGCCAAATAGCATTGAAGTTTACTTAGATTTCTTGTTGTGTCTTTCCAATAGGTGATATATTTTTATTTTTGTTTTGTGATGATTTGGATGGGCCAGATTTTCTGAGTACCGTCCTGAGGCTCTATGGGGTTGGTTTGGGTTGGTGAACTGAGCCTCAGAACCAGCTGGCTGAGGGGACTCTTCCTGTTTCATCTCTTGACTTTTTTCTATTCGAATGAGGAGGGGGTATTGGCCCAATTCTGCTCTACATGCGCTATTTGGAGTTTTTCTTTGCACTTGCAATACAGTCTTGCAAAACTGTGCATGCAGTATTTCGATTGGATGTTTGTCCCATTTGGTAAATTCATTATTAGAGATTGGACCCCATACTTCACTGCCATATAGAGCAATTGGTTCTATAACTGATTGAAACATTTTGAGCCAGATTCTAATTGGAATCTCGATTTTGATGTTCCTTTTAATGGCATAGAATGCTCTTCTTGCTTGGTCTCTCAGCTCATTCACAGCCATGTGAAAGCTACCTGTGTTGCTGATATTTAGTCATGATATGTGTAGTTTTTGGTGTGTTCTAATAGAACTGTGTCCAAATAGAATTTATATTTGTCATCCTTATTTCTGGACCTTTTTTGGAACCTGTGAAAGCAATCTAGGTGCTGCTGTAACCCCTCTTCAGTGGGAGACAGCAGCACCAGGTCATCTGCGTTTCAGTGTTGTGTAGGGTGATACCAGGTCCTGCTGATTCTTCTAATGTTTTTGCCAATTCATTAATGTAAATGTTAAATAGTGTTGAACTTATTGGGCAGCCCTGTTTCACTCCCCGTCCCTGAGAGAAGAAGTCTGTTTGCTTGTTGCCAATTTTAACCGCGTATTTGTTTTTAGTGTACATTGATTTAATAATATATCATATGTTTTCCCTCCAACACCACTTTCTATTAGTTTATAGAAAATACCTTTTTGCCAAATTGAATCAAATGCTTTCTTAAAATCTACAAAACACGAGTAGATTTTGCCTTTGTTTTGGTTTACTTGTTTATCAATTAGAGTGTGGAGGGTGCAAATGTGGTCTGTTGTAATATAATTTTTCAGAAATCCAATCTGGCTTCTGCTCAGGACGTTGTGTTCGTCAAGGAAATGTTGTAGTCTGCTATTTATAATACTGCAGAGAATTGTCCCCAAGTTGCTGTTAACGCAAATTCCTCTGTAATTAGTTTTTATTTTTATAGATTGGTGTGATCAATCCCTGGTTTCAAATATCGTGGAAAATACCTGCAGTGAGGATAATGTTGAAGAGTTTGAGTATAGCCAATTTGAATTTGTGGTCTGTATATTTGATCATTTCATTTAAAAGTGAGTGCATAGTTTTTCCAATAATTCTTCTTCTGTAATTGTGTTATCCACAGGATTCTGATAGTCTTTGACTGCTGATTCAAGGATTTGTCATTTTTATTGTATATATTTTTGTTCTGGGCTCTTTGAAATATTGCTGTAGAGGTTTTCAAAGTGATTTCTCCACATATCCCCATTTTGGATAGCCAATTCCTCATGATGAGGTTTGTTTAATTTATTCATTCTCCCAGAAGTGGTTTGATTCTATGGATTCCTCAATTCCATCCAGCTGATTTCTAATGTGCTGTTCCTTTTTTGTTCTTAGGGTGTGTTTGTATTGCTTCAGTGTTTCCACATATTGAAGGCGTATATTTTTGTTGTCTGGTTCTCTGTGTTTTTGATTAGATATATTTCTCAATGACTTTCTTAGATTTTTGCAATCATTATCAAACCATTTTTCATTATCTGTTATATCTGGTTTGCTCTTATGCTTCTTTAGATTAGCCAAGGAGGCTAATTTGTCAAATATAAAGTTTATGTTCCAAACGGCCAAATTTACACAATGTTAAGGCTAAAAAGTTGTCCAGGAGAGAATGTCTTTTTTGGCTACTAATTGCTATTTGGTAGATGTCTGTACTGTTTGCACTCCATCTGTAGGCCTGTTTTGTACCATGTCATTTATTGGGCCGTGATGCTTCATGGTTGGGTTCTGCTCTTCTCAGATACACTGTGATTTTACTGTGGTCTGAGAGAGGTGTTAGTGGGCTGACTGTGAAGGCTCTGAGAAACTCTGGGTTTAGTTCGGAGAGGAAGTAGTCTACAGTGCTGCTGCCAAGGGATGAGCTGTAGGTGTACCTACCAAAAGAGTTCCCTCTCAGCCTACCATTGACTATGTACAGACCCAGTGTTCCACAGAGCTTCACAAGCTGTTTTTCACTTTGTCATAGTTGTTTCTGTGGGGGTATGTAGGGAGGGAAAGGTTGTTGCTTCCTGGTCGGTGTTTATCCCCATGACTGTTAATAGTGCTTTGTTCTTCTGCTGTTCTAGCATTCAGGTCTCCACAGACCAGTACGTTGCCTTGGGCCTGAAAGTGACTAACTTCCCCCTCTAGAATGGAGAAACTCGCTTCATTGAAGTAGGGTGACTCTGAGGGGGGAATGCATGTGGCACAGAGGAAGACGTTTCTCTCTCTCTCTCTCTCTCTCTCTCTCTCTCTCTCTCTCTCTCTCTCTCTCTCTCTCCACTCCCCCCCCCCCCCCCCCCCCTCTCAGCATTCTTGCTACATCACCGGGTTATAAGCACGTTCTCTCCAGGGCTCAGCTCCCAGGCAAGCTGATTTGAGGCGTGAAGCCACCGCCTTTCATTTTAATGTAATAAAATATTGAGGACAGGATATCCAAAGCCTAGATCCCGATTCAGCCTCAGAAAGAATGGCTTGCTGTCGCCAGGGCTCTCTCTCTCTCTCTTTCTCTCTCTCTCAATTTCAATTTAAGGGCTTTATTGGCATGGGAAACTAATGTTAACAATGTCAAAGCAAGTGAACTCTCTCTCTCTCTCTCGCTCTCTCTCTCTCTCTCGCCCCAGCAGCAATCACACAAAGAGTCGCTTTCTATGGAGACATCTCTCATCCACAAAGCTGCAGGGATTTATGGTTAAACCAGTTCCGAGTTCTTATCTGGACATGTGGAAGATGGGAAGGAAAACCTGTTGAGTGCCTTGTCGATTTGCGTCAGAACAGGTAAACGCATAGGCCTATACACAAAGCTGATTTGACACAAATATAATACCATATTGCTATGATGAAACAGGAACGATCACCTCCCTACACCTATACTGGCCTAATACCAGTCTCAGTGACTTGTCTAGTTTTTGCCTGCTTTCTTCCTAGCTGCCTTGCCATAATAGGGCCACTAAGGGGCCTTAGTGGCCGTCCTTACCCAGTCTCCACTCTCCGTGTCTGGGCTAGCAAGAGCTGAGCCCTCCCTGGACCTGGGCATGGTTGAAAAGTGCAATGGGTGCTTCTGCTCGGAGAATCTTGAGCCCTGTTCTACAACACAGGAACACGGCTCCACAGACACCACGTCTGCACCCCGCATGACACCTTATGTAGGGCTCTCGTCAAAAGCAGTGCACTATATAGGGAACAGGGTGCCATTTTGGACATGCTGTCCCCTGGCTGACCTAGACTTTGATGTCTGTGGAAAAAAACATGCAAGGAACTTGCCCGGGCTGTGAACCCTGACGAAGCGGCACTGAGCGGAACTGAGGGGTCCACAGGGGGGCCAAGGGGGCCACACCAAGGTCGTGTCAATGTCCAGGTAACAGATGACACACTAAAAGGGAGGCAACCCATCCTGTTGGTGTGCCCTGGTTTCCACTAGCATGGACAGGCCCTGAAATGTCTGCATTCAAGTCTGTGCTTAGGCCTGACCTGGATTAGAATGGTCAATTATGAGAGAGCGAGAGCGAGAGAAGTGATTCAATTAATATCTCACGAGCTGTCAGCTAGTCATTTCTCCACTGGCCACCGGAAGCACCCGTTTGAGAGGAGGTACAAAAGGGGCAGCCGAGCGCAGGGCGATGTTATTTGATTTCACAACATTGGAGGGGAAATGAGGGTATTTCTACATAAACACAGAGAGAGGAAAAGATGAGAGCGAGAGAGGGAGGGGGAGGGAGCACCGGGAGGCGAGAGAGCGAGAGGGTGAGAGGGAGAGGGAGAGAGATGCAGTTTGGGATTCTACAAATCTGTTGGATGCATTTGCAGTTTGTTTTGGTTGAGATTCTGATGATTTTGTGCCCAATATAAATTAATGCTAGTTAATGTATTGTGTCACTTTTGAGTCACCTTTTTTGTAAATAAGAATATAATATATTTCTTATCACATCTACATTAATGTGGATGCTACCATGATTATGCCCCCAAAACATGCTAATCTCTTACCATTTCCAATAACCAGGGAGGTTGGCATTTGCCTCTGTAACTTTCTCACTCATCACTATTCACAAGTAATTCATGATAATCCTTAAGGGTTTAGAAACATATTCTATTCTTAAGAAACACTGGTTTTAACAATAAAGAAGCAGTTTTATCAACTTCCACTGTCCTCTAACAGTTGCTGATTTCAAATCTTGGGCAGTTTCTCAGAATGAGAGTTGCTTCGAGGTTTCAGTGAAACTCCCATCCACAACTGCACTAAATTAGTAGAAACTTTTGCAATAACTGTTTGGTTACCTGTTTAGTAGCATTTATATTTGACTTTCTCCTGAATTGTTTTCTAGTGCAATAGTCCAAAGACTGTTGCTTCTTGGATTTTTTTCGTCAGGCGTTTGTAATGAGATTGTCGTCCTGAGACGTCACGTTCTAAAAACAGCAAGGAGGGTGAGGGAAAGGTGAGAGAAAGGTGAGGGAAAGGTGAGAGAAAGGTGAGGGGAAGGTGAGGGAAAGGTGAGGGAGGGAATGAACAGGATTCTCATGAGTGTGAGCTAGAAGCTTTTCAAATGATGAAATAGTCAGAACAGCAGAGACAACAACAGCAGAAGCAGCGAAACAACACACACACAAAACAAAAAAAAACATCAAAAGGCAACAATGGGAAAAGAGAAACGGCAACACCAGAGCACAGAGGAAGGGCTCCAGATGGATCCGACATCTGTGTTTAATGCCACGGGAAAGAGAATGAGGGAAAGAGAGGGGGTGATTGTGCCTCCATACACCCCAGAACAGAACCATGCTGTACATGGGAGACGGGGCTGTGTGGGGTAAGTTAAATAACTGAATGGGTTTTGCTATGGTAAGCAGAGCAGTGATTTTTCTGGGCGATGTAAGAATTTGTCGAAGATAAATACACAACACAGCATTTGAGAGGTTGAGAGGACGAGAGTACTAAAACTAAATATATTACCAATGTCAATAGGGAATTGGAATTGTCATTCGGAGTTGGGTTTCAGTTCAACAACTGTTTAGAATCTGTGGAATGTCACTCCTCAACTCAGAGCTACGTGTGCTGCGTTCTGTTCATTGAGTAGGGAGCAGGATACTTGTTATTTGGTCATTGGTCCAGTTGTACTGTAAGGACTTCTGATTGGTCAACCCCAGGCTAGGGTGGGGGGTTATAAATGGCACCCTGTTCCTTTGTTCAGTGGAGAAAAGATGAGGAGAGGGGAGACTGAACATCGGAACATCTACCTCCCAGCATAACATCTTGATTTGTCCTTCTCAAATAAAACAATTTTTCTCCCCCTGATTTGCTTTGGAGTTTTGTGTTATTGGAGAATAACACCAATTGCTAACAGCGAGGAATGGCACACACACATCTAGAAAGGTTATCCCAGGTTCCTTGAGGAAACATGGTTTGTTTTTCCTTATGTTTGAAGGAGAGAAGTAGAGAGGGATGCAGATGAAGAGAGAAAGAGACAGGGGGAGAGGGCTTATAATGTGTGAATTGAATAAGGCTGTATAGTTTCATTCTCTTGTGTAACCTTGGCAGCACACAACAGGGACGGCATCCCACTTCACGTTGTGCATCTGCCCAAACTTCCACACAAACACATTTGAATAACTTAATTCAAATAAAACATTATATTATTTTTGGGGGGGTTCTCTTTGCTACATTATCATGTTTCGGAGGTAAGCAGATTCATTGCATTCCGTAATAAACTGATACAAATGCAACTCTTCTATTCTATTACAATAGTTCGCCAAAGACCAGAGATGACCCGGCAGTTGCAGAAGCGGAGAATGCAAAGCAATAGAGGGGGAGTGCGACTGCCGACTGCAGGAGCCCAAATGAAGTCATGTCAGGCTGTACAAGCTGTACGAAGTGCAGACATGTATGGATCAGCTGATTGATCTCACTTAAGGGATATCAAACAGAATGGATGAGCTGGGGGGACGGGGGACGGGGGACGTGGCGGCCATTTGGTAGTCAAATGTAACTCGATTAGCATGGCACACCAATATGTCACAGTGATTGGAGCTGAAGTATGGGTACAATGAGGGGCAAGAGACGGGAGTCAGATGGGAGTCAGACGGGAGTCAGATAGGAGTCAGACGGGAGTCTGACGGGAGTCAAACTCAATGAAGGTGAGGCACCTGGACAATCAAAACGAACAGTGGAGGGGACTGTTGCAACTTTTGAGAGATATTTGGAAATAAGGAAAGGGGGGGAGGGATAGAAAGAGAGAGCAAGAGAGTGAAAGCGAGAGAGACAGAAAGAAAAAATCTTAAGTTTTGAACCGCCTTTACTGGCACATGTCAACTCGTCTACGTAAAGTGAAAGAGACAAAAAGCAAGACTGTGACATGTCTAAGTGAAGGATGTCACATACAGTTCCCACTCTTTTTTGTAAGTAACCACGGCATCAGATATGTCAAGGCCCTCGCTACCCATCTACAAACAGATTGGATCATATAAATCTGACAAGACATGTGTCAGCGGTTGCATTCCCTTCACTAAGACCTGGGAAATACAATACAACGCCGATGAACTGTCAATAAAAATAAATACTTCTGAAAATGTTTTACTTGCTTAAATTCCTGGGTATGGATACCCTTAATATGGCTACCACTCCTCCCATCACCAACCCAATGACTTGAATGGGGATACCCGTTCTAGGAATTATATGTCTATGTTTTACCATTTCAACTTCACACAGGGTCTAAGGGTGATGGAGTGGGGGTGGGGGTGGGGGTGCTATGCATTGGGGTGGTAAGTCCACAACCTAAGAGCTTTAGCGGTCCTTTGCATTTAGGTCATC
Source organism: Oncorhynchus mykiss (assembly GCF_013265735.2). Taxonomy (NCBI): domain Eukaryota; kingdom Metazoa; phylum Chordata; class Actinopteri; order Salmoniformes; family Salmonidae; genus Oncorhynchus; species Oncorhynchus mykiss. The sequence goes on along the minus strand of NC_048583.1, from coordinate 21,066,628 downwards.
AAACTGAGCATAGATCAGTGTGGGGGTGATTGGGGGATGCCAAAGGCGAGCGACATAGCCCCTAGCCTGTGCGCAAAGAACTAACAACGTATTTTTCATTTTCATTCATTTTTCATTGAAATCAGACCTTATGTTGAACAGTTGATTGAAGCTATGTGAAAACCTAACACATTGCCTATTGTTAGGCATCATCTGTCAGAGCAGCTCACACAGCCCATCTGTAAATAGCACACCCAACTACCTCATCCCCATATTGTTATTTATTTTTGCTCTTTTGCACCTCAGCATCTCTACTTGCACATCATCATCTGCACATCCATCACTCCAGTGCTAATGCTAAATTGTAATTACTTCACCACCATGGCCTATTTATTGCCTTACCTCCCTAATCTTACTACATTTGCACACACTGTATATAGATTTTTATATTGTGCTATTGACTGTATGTTTGTTTATCCCATGTGTAACTCTGTTGTTGTTGTTTTTGTCGCACTGCTATGCTTGCTCTATCTTGGCCAGGTCGCAGTGGTAAATGAGAACTCAACTGGCCTACCTGGTTAAAAAAAGGTGAAATAAATGTTAAAAATTAAAGTGAGCGGAGCTAGATTTTTGCTACTTTGTTTTGTACCGGCACTTTTTCCTTTTTCAACGCAGTTGGGGTGTTGTGCTGTGTGCATATTTCTGTCTGCACCCCAAATGGCACCCTAATTCCCTACTTGGCGCAATACTTTTGACCAGGGCCCATACGGGGGAGGCGGCCTCTGTGTTGCTGAATAAATATATAGATATCGGAGAATAAGGGGAACATGCGCTGGTGTTTGCTCGTCGTCAGTACAAGCCGATTCAAGCAGGGAGGCTTCGTGCTCGGGGAAGGTTGTTATGACGTTTCTATGAAGAAACACAAAGCTAGTTCTGGGAATTTTAGTTCTCTGGGAGACTTTGAATGTACAGAACAGTACTGCTTGAGATGTAGGACATAGTATAGTTACAGGCAAGAGCATGCTTAACCAAAGAATGTGCAGTTTAACATAAAAACGCATTTTAAAAAATTCAACCCGTTGTCAGACAGTCTAAGGTGCCTAGAAGTATTCTTATACTGACGGCCCTAATATCCCATCATTAAATCTCCAACTAGGTTATACATGAAAGAAGAAGTCAATACAAAAGCGACAGTTTCGAGAAATCAAGCAAAGTGTCAAGTGCCATTGATTTCATGAGATAATGTCCATTCTGGCTGACAGTGTGCCGAACATCCTCACTCGGAAAAAACACCATTTCCTGCCTTGAACACTCTCCACTTAGCCATATTGCTTTCTCTAAATGTAACTCAATAGTTACTCTGCTGTTTTTGAACACAGCCTCATCCTAAGGTTTTTTTGGAGGGTTTCCAGTATAATTAAAATGTCAATGTGTGGCATCCCAACATTTGCCCCGGCGACAGATTTATCGTTTGGAAATTACATACTCCCGAACACTTTTTGTCCCTACTCAAAATGCACTTGAGTGATCCCACTAACGATAATTGCCCTAGATTACTAACGACAAAGTGACTTCATGGCACAGTGAGATACATAAGGCCACACATATTTTTAAAGCTAATAAACGCTAACAAATTAAAACACAAATAAATTATCTGGATTTAGGGAGGGGAAAGGGGTCATTACCAATAGCAAGCAACACAGTTTGTCATTTGGACTCTGGTTGTCATGAGCATCAGAGGCAATGGGCATGACGGACTCACACAGTGTTGCTTCCCTTTTCTCTTCGTGCTGTCCATATCCTCCCTCCCTCTATCCTTTCCTAGCTACAGCACTTTCTTGTTTGCTTTCATTCCTCCATCTTTATGATCTTACCTCCCTCTCTCCATTGTCTCTGTAGCTCTTCCCCACTTCCTTTCCTCCCTTCCTAGCTACTTCCATCAACCTTTCTCTCCCTCTCTACCTTCATCGCTCCCACAATCCTTCCCTCCCTAGCTCTCTCTCTCTCTCTCCCTCTCTCTCTGTGCCACCCTCCTTCCCTCTCTACCACTTTAATTAATTCCTCCCTCCCACTGTCCATCCCGCTTTCCCTCCCTCCCCAGGTGTTGGGTTGAGGGCTACGGATGGTGACCTTAGCAGGCTCCGAGAGCATTGTCTTGCAGGGTAAGTAAGGATTATATCCCTCAAACACGGAGGCTCTGCTTTCTCTCTCTCTCCATCCCTTTCTCCCTCGCTCTACCCCGTCTTTATTTTTCCTCTTTCCCTCTCTTTCTCTTCCTCCGTTCCTTTCTCTTCCCTCTGTTTCCCCACAAAGGTCAGAACATGGCATTCTGTTGTTGTTTTCCCCCAATGCGGTCCGTGGCCTCCGTCATTGGATACAAACTGAATAGCATGGTAATGTCCTTGATTAATCAACTGCTATTTGATATAGAGACTAGCAGAAATGAAAAGTGTGCAATCTCCCCGTCGGCATCTGTTTGACCGCAGGCAGACATGGATTTGAGATGAGTTCTGTGAGTATGGTGTGGTAAATAAAATCAAAAAACAGTGTTTTGGGATGGGGAGAGGGAGAGAGAGAGAGATACACTGATTGTCTCTTTGCTCCTCATTACAGAGACATATGACGTGGCAGTGTTGATCAAGTGCTTTGATGTCGTGCCACCAAATTCATCGTAACAACCATTCTCTTCTCCCAAAAAGAGAGTGAGAGAGAGAGAGAGAGAGAGGGAAAAGAAAAAGGGAGGGAAGCCATCCCTTTTGCAAAACACATCACACCAGAAAACCGCTGGCTACAAAAACCCTCTCTGAGCGAGACAGAGAATAATCACACACAGACAAAGCCAAATTAGTTGAAACACACGTCACACGTGCACACACAAACAAACAAACACACACTCGCGCACACACCAATAAACACACTGGCCCCATCTAGTAATTTTAAACACATTTTCCTCTAATATGATTACTGTTTAATGCATTTGATCATGCATTAAAAGTAATGTATTTAGAAGGTTAGGGCTAACTCCCCCCTCTGTGTGTGTGTGTGTGTGTGTGTGTGTGTGTGTGTTTGGTCTGTGTGTGTGTTTGATCTGTGTGTGTCCAAGTGTGTGGGTGCGTACATGTATATGTGTGTGTATGAGTGTGTGTGTGTGAGACCAAAGAGCAATCTGGAAGGGCATATTGCGGAGCCCGCCTGCTTTGGGAGGAGGTTCCCTGGCCAAAAACCTTTTGGCCATCACCATGCCAGATCAGCCTTCAAGTCTGGTCAAAATCACTGAGTGATTCGCTGGCTTGGCTGGCATTCTAATGTTGCTCGAGCTGCTTTCTGAGTAAATGACTGGCTGATATGCTAACGCTGCTAGCTAGCTCCCTTTGATTGCATAGGAACAGGGTTTTTTGTGTCTGTGCAGGCCAAGCTGGACCTCTACACATGCCAGTGATTATAATTACGAATACTATTGCCACTGGCCCAGTCTCAAATGAGGCCGGATTAAAAAGCTCCAGATCAGTGTTTTTTTTTTTCTTTATCATGTGTGTGACGTGTGTGTGTGTGTGTGTGTGTGTGTGTGTGTGTATGTGTGATGGATATTATAATTTCCATGCAGCTGTGCTGTTTGTGTCTGTGTTTTTGGAGCTGTGTGAATTGTATATGACCTTTATTTCAACAGAGTTCCATTGAGACCAATGATGATGAGGCTTGTTGTTTGTGATGTAGATTGGAGATGATCTATTTTGGTAATTGGATGATGCTTTGGAGATGAGTTGCACGACGGGGACCGTGTGTGTGTTTGTTTGTGTGTGTGTTTTTGGTTTTACTATCCTTGCGGGGACCCGGCAAGGTTAGGGTTAGGGTTCCGGTTAAGGGTTAGGTTCAGGGTTAGGGGTCAGAGAAAATAGGATTTTGAATGGGAATCAATTATTTGGTTCCAACAAAGATAGTAAAACAAGCGCGCGTGTGTATGCGTGTGCGTGTGTGGTGATTACCATGACAAACTAGTAATGAGATGTCCCTCAGTTCCCAGGAAGTGAGTAATTAGAGGTGGACATCAATAAATGGGGAAAAGACACTGGAGTGCTTCTTGTATAAGCTGCCATTGACATTGTGATAGAATCATCCCATGTATATCTTTACGGACAAAAAGGAGACATAACTAATATTGATCAATGCAGTTTATGTAAATGCCTTATCACAGCATCTCATTGTGGACTTTAAAAAAAAAGAACTGCAAACCCATCGTTCAATACCCAATAGCCATAAATTCAGCCAAAATTCAACATTTCTCATTATGTAACTTCCAACCACAGACCAATCAAACATATTGCTGCCTAATTGCTTTTCCATTCTAATATTTTGCCTTTGAATATAAATATATTTCTACAGCCATGCCAAAGCGGGCAGACAGTGTGGCCTGACATGCTCTTCATATACACTAATGTTCAAAAGTTTGGGGCCACTTAGAAATCTCCATGTTTTTGAAAGAAAATCCAATTATTTACCATTGAAAAAAATGTATATTTATTTTATTTCACCTTTATTTAACCAGGTAGGCAAGTTGAGAACAAGTTGAGAACAAGACCTGGCCAAGATAAAGCAAAGCAGTTCGACACATACAACGACACAGAGTTACACATGGAGTAAAACAAACACAGTCAATAATACAGTATAAACAAGTCTATATACGATGTGAGCAAATGAGGTGAGATAAGGGAGGTAAAGGCAAAAAAAGGCCATGGTGGCAAAGTAAATACAATATAGCAAGTAAAACACTGGAATGGTAGATTTGCAGTGGAAGAATGTGCAAAGTAGAAACAAAATAATGGGGTGCAAAGGAGCAAAATAAATAAATAAATAAATTAAATACAGTTGGGAAAGAGGTAGTTGATAGGGCTAAATTATATGTGGGCTATGTACAGGTGCAAGTACTCTGTGAGCTGCTCTGACAGCTGGTGCTTAAAGCTAGTGAGGGAGATAAGTGTTTCCAGTTTCAGAGATTTTTTGTAGTTCGTTCCAGTCATTGGCAGCAGAAAACTGGAAGGAGAGGCGGCCGGCCAAAGAAAGAATTGGTTTTGGGGGTGACCAGAGAGATATACCTGCTGGAGTGCGTGCTACAGGTGGGTGATGCTATGGTGACCAGCGAGCTGAGATAAGGGGGGACTTTACCTAGCAGGGTCTTGTAGATGACATGGAGCCAGTGGGTTTTGCGACGAGTATGAAGCGAGGGCCAGCCAACCAGCGTGGTGTTGCAGATATTATTTGGGGTCTTCCTAGCAAAGGGGTTAGGGTTAGGGTTTCAGAAGAAAGTTATTTGTTTCAGGCCATTTTGAGCCTGTAATCGAACCCACAAATGCTGATGCTCCAGATACTCAACAAGTCTAAAGAAGGCCAGTTTTATTGCTTCTTCAATCAGAACAACAGTTTTCAGCTGTGCTAACACAATTGCAAAAGGGGTTTCTAATGGTCAATTAGCCTTTTAAAATGATAAACCTGGATTAGCTAACACAACGTGCCATTGGAACCAAGGAGTGATAGTTGCTGATAATGGGCCTCCGTACGCCTATGTAGATATTCCATAAAAAAATCTGCCGTTTCCAGCTACAATAGTCATTTACAACATTAACAATGTCTACACTGTATTTCTGATCAATTTGCTGTTATTTTAATTGACAAAACATGTGCTTTTCTTTCAAAAACAAGGACATTTCTAAGTAAGCCCAAACTTTTGAACGGTAGTGTACCCTTCCAATGATTGTCTCATAATTGTCACCTTTGCAGATCTTCACACCAAATCCCATTCCCCAGTGCTCCTAGTAATGAATCAGTCAATCACTCTCCTCAGTCTGCCTTCCCTCTGCTCTCCTCTCCTCTTTGTCAACTTTGTCATCCCTCTTTCCATCACATTGGAGACTAGACAGACAGGCAAAGGTGGGTAATCTCGCAGACGGTGACAGCATGTCAGTGGCTGCAGGGCAAAGCCATTTAAACACAACACTTTTTTGTTAATGGTGGTGGCAAAGTGGGCGGAGGGAGAGGATGGAAGGGGGGGTGGGGTCGAGGATGGAGGGTGGATGGAGGGATAAGGGGTGGAAGGGAGGGGGCGGGTAGACAGGCCACGGCACAGTGGAAGGGAGGGAGGTAGGGTGGAAGGAGGGAGGACGCAAGGGAGCGAAAGAGGGAAGGACGGAGGTGTCGGGGACCGTGTACACAAGCTTGTTTTTATTTTAATGAAAAATTCCATACATTTATAGGAAGCCCCACTGCGGTAGGAGACACAAGGAAGCCTGTATTAAGTCATCTAAAACCCACCGAAACAAGCCTAAATCCTGGGGGAAATGTTCTGAGGACTAATTACAGTTTTTTTTTATTGCTTACACAATAAAATTAAAAGTAGTACACTATTAGCAAAATCTTACACTCAAGAAGCAAAACATCAGCCCATATTGGCACAACTATAACCACATTGTCAACCTCACACTTGTTGCAAAACTCTACAAACAGTGATTTGCAAAACACTAAACACCATTAACATACATTACACACAAAAATCTATCATGAAGTCACGTCCTTGCAATACCAAATCACTGACTGTCAAATTACCACACCGTCCAACCAATTGGTTCAACACAGTCATCAGGTGTGCAAACACTCGTTTGCTTAATTGTAGACACACCAATCAGGTGTATAAGCACTATAAAAACCAGCAGGTGAGTTCATCGGTCTTCAAGCACAATGGAAAGAGTCAGAGAAAGAGTAGGACGAGGAGGAGGACGAGGATAACGAGGAGGACGACGAGGACGAGGAGGATGAGGAGGACGAGGAGAACGAGGAGGACGAGGAGGACAAGGCGGAGGAGGAAGGGGAAGAGGAAGACAAGAAGGTGCTCAAAGAGGACCGAATCTGACAAATGAAATCCACGCAACACTGGTTGACCACGTTGTCAACCACGGCCTGACGCTGAGGGAGGCTGGACTGCGAGTACAGCCAAATCTAAGCCGATATACAGTGGCAAGTGTGATGAGAACATTTCGACTGGAAAATAGGTATTGTAAAAATATCATCATATCAAAAACATCTGCACGGTTTCAGTAACTTCTTACAGTACTGTATTCAATGCACTATCAGCACTTCTGTTACCTTTTCCTGTGAAATTACTGTACTATTGTATACTGTTTTTTTTTACATAGGATTGAGGGTCAGGGACGACAAGGGGGAAGGCCTCCTATGTTCACAGAACAGCAGGAGAGGGAGATAGTAAACATGGTTTTGGCCAACAATGCTATAGCACTCAAGCAGCTCCAAGCTAACATTGTCAATAACCACGCCATTTTCAACGATATCCATCAGGTCTCAACATCAACACTGGCACGCATCCTAAAAAAAAAACATCTGCGATGTTGATGAAATTCTCTGGCCAGATCCAGCTAGGCGAAGAGACAATGTCTAGTTGTTGTTTTTTAAAATGTTGAACTTACAATACGTGAAGTGACGTTTGGTTACAGTATTATGAATCTCCATGTCAACATTTTGGGCGTGAAATAAATGAGTTTCTTCAGTCTGCAACATTGGTCTTGTGTAGTGTTTGGTGAATTTACATTATATTTGTACTTTGTTGATAGTAGCTTACTCTAATCATAGGGAAGTAGAAGTGCTAAGTGTTTTAGGTTTATCACAGCAGAGTGTAACTCGTGCAAACAGAGTATAGTAATGTGAAACGTGTGTGTTTCATATGGTAACAAAGTGTGGTTTTTAAAAAGAAGTGTATAGTTTTTACAAGAGTGTTTCATTTTGCAAAGGATCTGTAGTGTTTTGCTAAATGGGTGTGTGGTTGTGCTAATTGTGTGTAGGGTTTTGAAAACACGGGCCCTGTTTTGAAAATCGTGCTTAAGCAATGAAAAAAATCTGTAAACAAAATTAGAGCTCTTTGACAATACAAGTCAGCACTGTGTTTACTGATGACGAAATGAAGTATTCAATGAAAAGAACACCCTCCCAGCAATCAAAGATGTGATGGTTTTATAATGTTGTGGTGTTGCTTTGCTGTCGCTGGTACTGGGGGCCTTGAACGTATGCAAGACATTATGAAATCAGCAAAATATCAGGTGTTTTGGAGTCCAAAAACTGGGTCTCCATTGAAGGTTGAGTCTTCCAGAAGGACAATGACCCCAAACACACAACAAGCACCAAGGAATGGTTAAGATACTGGACTGTTCTGGAACGGCCAGCGAAGAGTCCAGATGTGAATCACATGCAACACTTATGGTGAGAGCTGAAAACAGCTGTTGGTGGAGGGCACCCCTCAAACAGTGAATAATAAGAGAAGTTTGCTGCTGAAAAGTAGGCCAAACGTTCAGTCGAAAGGTGCAGCAAGCTCATTGATGGCTATACAAAAATCCAATAACAAGGTGTGGTGACAAGAAGTTATGAAGTTTAAACTTATTTTAGAATAAATATGGAATTATTTAAGAAAGTGCATGGGTGCCAATTTATTTGGCCGACACTGTACCAGCATGTCATAGTTAAAAAAATAAATCACGAAAACATCATCTGGGTGTTTTAGTTCTGTCTTGTCCTACGTATTAAACTGTGTGTGTCCCAAATGACACCCGATTTCCTATGCAGCACACTACTTTTAAAGAGGGCCATAACACTCAGGTAAAGTAGTGCCCGATATAGGGAATAAGGTGCTATTTGGGATGCATCCACCATGTCAGACAGTCTGGAGTCTTGTGGGGTGGAACAGAAAAAGGTAACTACATTGGACGTGTGTAGTCGTCTTTCTCCACTATCCTAAAAAAAAAAAACTACTCCTCTCAAACTACAAACTACACCTTCCGAAATCAACTGACAAACTTGGTGGCGTGCTTCTTTGAGAGACTCTACATCAATAGTACGGTGCTGACTTCCAACTGCATCCTAAGAACAGATCAGATTGTTCTAAAACAATCGACGATATCCAAAACACTGCTCCCAAGCACATCTCTCACCAATTGAATTGGCAAACCAGGTGATGTGTTTCTTTGATTAACTCTTTACTCTCAATAGCGCCGGCGCTACCTTCCAACGATACTCAAAGAACCAAAATGATCCAATTCAAATAAATCAATTCAGAGACATCTGAGGAAGAAGCAATGTGGATTTAAAGAAATATGGTGAGCGTGTCCCAAAGGGCACCTTATTCCCTATATAGTGCACCACCTTTGACCAGAGCCCTATGAGCCCTGGTCAAAAGTAGTGCACTACATAGTGAATAGGGTGCCCTTTGGTACTGAATAGGGTGCCCTTTGGTACTCATAGAGTTTGTACAAGGCTTTCCCCTGAAGGACAGGAGAGACAATGTAGCAGGGCCTCTCGAATGACAGATAGACTGAGACAACTCCCAGACAAAGACTTTCTCTCTTCCTCTTAAAAGCTGCACCGACAAAAATACAAAATGATTTAATAAACAAGATACCGAGGAGAACGGAGACAGTCAGAGACTGTGACACCCTCCCTTATGACTTCTCTTCCTTTCCCCTTTTCCTTTTGGTCTTGGAATTAGTCTTTGATTTGTTTCTCTTCCCTTTCCCCCTAACTCAATTTGCGCAGATGGCAGACGGTGTAGTCCAGACGCATCAGACGCCACATTGTTTTTTTCTACCACCACCACCATTCCATCTTAAGGCACTGTGTGTGTGTGTGTGTGTGTGTGTGTGTGTGTGTGTGTGTGTGTGTGTGTGTGTGTGTGTGTGTGTGTGTGTGTGTGTGTGTGTGTGTGTGTGTGTGTGTGTGTGTGTGTGTTTCTGTGTGTGTGTGCGCGCGCGCGCGTGCGTGTGTGTGTGTGGAGGTGGTTGTTTAATCAAACACCCAGAGTCCGGACTGTAAAGGCTGTCATTCCCACCACAACCCCTCTCTCTGTCTGTAACTAGATTCATCACTCTCTTTTTTTCTCACACATTCTCTCCCTCCCTCCCTCCATCTCTCTCTCTCTCTCTCTCTCTCTCTCTCTCTCTCTCTGCGTCTTTTCGATGTCAGCTCATCTGTCCGCGTGTCTGCCTGTCTGTCTGTGTCTGTTGTGTGCTGTGTGCGTGAACCTCCAGGATTGTGTCTCGACTCAGCTGGAGCCGGTCAGAGCAAAGCGCCGTGACTCTTCTGCCTCCGGCGTTATTATTTATTTGTTTATTTATTTCTATTCATTTCTTCAAGTCACTGGCAGGGGTCGGTGTCGGTAATTACTGGACTGGAACGGAGGTAGGAGAAGCCAATTTGAGTTAGAGCGGAAGGCACTGAGGTGCGTCTGGTGAAAAACCCCCTAGCGGATAGAGCCTCTCACCTTCTTCAACCTTTTCTATTTAGGACTGGGAGTGGATACACACCACAGGGGGCCAGACACAGCAGGGGATTAGACATACAATTTGGATTCGGACACACACAGGCACACACTCACACAGGCACACACACAGGCAGCCACACACACACACGCAAGCACACACCCACGCACACAGCCACAGGAACATACACACAGGCACACACACACACACACACAGTTGTGCATGCAAATGTCTGCACACACACACACACGCGCAACTGTTTGCTCACACACACACACACTTTGCGTCACCATCAGCAGTTGAAGCCTAGATGTGCAATAAGGACACCGCATCTCAGGACATTTGGTAGTGCTAGAAAACTGTCAGACAGATGTCAAGACGGCTGATAGGCTAAACAACAGCTGCGAGAGCCACATAACCCAAGGCAGCTTGAGCACGACCTCACAAGTATGACATGTTTCGCACCTACTGTAGCCCTGCTCACTTCATATACACTGGCTCAGACACACAGACTGCATATGTTCACAGTTACATCTTGATTAGATGTCGACGCAAGGTTAAAAATAGAATCATGGGCCTCCCGAATGGCACAGCGGTCTGTGTCGCAGTGCTAGAGGCGTCACTACAGACCCGGGTGTGATCCCAGGCTGTGTAGCCGCCGGCCTCAACTGGGAGACCCATGAGGCGGCTAACAATTGGCCCATCGTCGTCAAGGTTAGGGGAGGGTTTGGCTGGCCAGGATGTCCAGGATGTCTAGCGACTCCTTGTGGCGGTCCGGGCAACTCGTGTTGCCAGTCGTTACAGTGTTTCCTCCGACACATCGGTGCGCTGGCTTCCGGGTTAAGCGAGCAGTGTGTCAAGAAGCAGTGCGGCTTGGCAGGGTCGTGCTTCGGAGGACGCAAGTCCATACGGGAGTTGCAGCGATGGGACAAGACTGTAACTACCATTTGGATGTCACAAAATCAGGGAGAAAAAGGGGTAATAAATAATTCAAATAGAATCATTATCTGCACGTGGATACAACGTTGTCATCCCAAATGGCACTCTATACCCTACAGAATGCACTACATCTGTCACAAGAACTACAGTATGTAGGGAATATGGTGCCATTTGGGATATAGAAAATATATTTATGCTAATTAAATTGTATTTTACAATTAACAATATAAGGCCATTTGACGCTAAGAAGCCACAGCAAGCGTATACTCTACAGTAGCTGCATTATATGAAATAGCATCTCCTCATGGTCTATCATGGCTATTTATCAGCTAAGGTGGAAGCATCACAATGGATGTCCATGTTAGCGTTGAGCATTGGTATGTTTGTTGAGTGGGAACCATACTGAGCCTGATATGGCCCAGGCTAATTCAGCCTGGCTAGACTAATACTGGCTGTAGCCAGTTGCTAAAATAAGAAGAGCTATTGAAGGAGGGCTAATGTAGCATGGCGCTAATTGCAGCTTTAGCACTACGGGCGAGTATTGAGCAAGCCATGTCACAAACATCTGACCCCTTAAGATGTAAATCATAGTACCTTTCACCTCACTTCCAAATTTAAAGAGAAATCTGAGAGGGAAGAAAAAGAGAAGTAAAAAGAGAGGGTGGAGTGAGACAGAGAACACCACTTAGAGAGCCTGAGTGCTAACGTTAACCTAACCCTTGCTGACCTTTTTGACAGGAAATGGATCCTACCACGGTACCAATTAAATTAAGTTCAATTCCTTCCACTTCCCTTTACCCTTTTCCCCCTCACTCTCAACATACTCTTCTCTTACTGTTGCGTACTGTCTCTGTTAGTACGATGACGCTAGGACCCTCTTCACCTCGAGACTTTCAGTCATCAGCCACAGTGATGTGGAGAGAGTGAGTGTGAGTGCAGGTGTGTATGTGTGTGCTGAGTGTGAGGACAGGAGTTGGGTGGGCTTTTCGATAGGATGCGACCCGACTGACGCATAGCGGTGGCGACTCTCCAGGGCCTGGCACAAGGCCTTGTTGATTTGACGAGGACTATGTGTCCTTGCGTGTGTGTGTGTGTGTGTGTGTGTGTGTGTGTGTTTGTGAGGCTGTTCCAAAGTGGCAAAAGGCTTGAAAGGTAGAAACACGTCATTTGGAAGAAGCCCTAGCCGCTGTGTTGCGGAGTTATCATCAGCGGTGAAGAGCCGTGTGCGCCAAGGAGAGCACTTGAACGTCACCGGATACAAACGGATGCAGATTGCTACCGATGCATGGCGGTAAGCAATGTACAACCTCATCGGTCCCAAACGCAATGCAGCACTCATGTGGCCGACTGGCCGATAACCTCAAGACTTTCACTCCTTGATTGAGCTCGATCGAGCTCACCTCCACCCAGTGGCGGAAAAATACCCAAATGTCATACTTGAGTAAAAGTAAAGTTACCTTAATAGAAAGGCAGAGGCAGTGGTGAAAAAACTTAAGTAAAAATACTTTAAAGTACTACTTGTGTGTGTCCATGTGTATATGTGTGCTTGGAAAATCTAGGTGTATCAAATATCCTAAAATACATAGTATGCATATAGTGAATCAGCAATTGTAATGATTAGGGATGATACCTAATCAGTTGTACAACTGAATGCATTCAACTGAAATGTGTCTTCTGCATTTAACCCAACCCCTCTGAATCAGAGTGCCATAATCAACATACACATCTTCGACGCTCAGGGAACAGTGGGTTAACTGCCTTGCTCAGGGGTAGAACCTCGTCAGCTTGGGGATTCCATCTAGCAACCTTCCGGTTACTGGCTCAACGCTCTAACCACTAGGCTACCTGATTATAACGTCACTGCCCGTTGATTGTGTGAATGTAAAGTGGCTAGTTTCTTAACAATCCTCCATATGAGCCTATTCGCCTCTTCAGAGATCCAGAGCATGCAAAAGGTTCTGGACCTGTAGTCATAAAGCATCTCAGAGTGCCAGTGTTGATCTAGGAACGATTCCCCCTGTCCATTTGATCTTAGTATTAACTCCTGCTCTGAGACGTTTTAGGAATATGGGCCCTGTCACCCCAGTGGGGAAAGAAGTTCTATGACAAAAAGGTGTACTTTTTCTGATCTAAATACTACAGCCTGGTCCCTTGACCACGAGGCTAATGCACCTGCCTTTCAGCAGCAGGCTTTCTCCTCTTCACCGCTGACAGTCATTTTGTAAACAATCTTAGCTGCCGGTGCCTTTAGAAGGAAAATGGCCAGGCAGCCAGCCTGTTGCCTGGGTTACAGAGCCTCTCTCTCTCTCTCCCCTCCCTCCCTCTCTCAGGTCTCACTCTCTCTCAGGTCTCACTCTCTCTCTCTCTCTCTCTCTCTCTCTCTCTCTCTCTCTCTCTCTCTCTCTCTCTCAGGTCTCACTCTCAGGTCTCACTCTCTCTCTCTCCTCCCTCCCTCGAGTCAGTGTTCAGGCGTGCTGGGCTTATTAAGGATGCCAGCGATGTCCGCCAGCTCCTCTCCTCCTGGCCAGGTGATTGCAGAGTGCAGACCTGCGCTCCCTCCCCAGAGACAGGGCCATCAGGCAGGGCTGGAGCTGAGCCAGCCTGGAAGAGACCAGCCCCCTCGATTCCTAACGAGAGGCTGCCCTTCTCTCCCCCGCACCCTCCTCCTCTCGATATTTCTCTCACTGTGACTCTCTCTCCCCCCTTATTGAATCTCACTCACTCTCCACTCTCCATCTCGTTCTCTCTTCCCATTTGTCTCCCCTACTCATTTCATTCCCTTTCTCCCGTGCTTTATGCTCCTCGTTCACCCTCTTTCTCCTGTCTTCATTTTTCTCTACCCCTCCCTCTCCCCACCCCAACCCCCCATGCCCCCCACTTTCTCTCTCCCTCGCTCTGCCCATCTTTCTCCCCCCTAGCCGGTTCTCTCCCTCCCTCTCTCCCCTCTCCTGCCTCCTCCCAACCGCCCTCCTTTCCTTCCTTCTCCTCTGAGAGACAGCCTGTAGCTCTGAGCAGACCGCTGTGCTCCGCTAGTCATCATTAACACGCTAAAGCACTGCGGTGACTGACACGGACACTCACGGGGTCTCGGATGCCGCGCACGGAGGCCACCTCCTACACAGCACCTTAGTCCCTATATAGTGCACTACTTTTGAGCAGATGAGCTAACCCTATGGGCCCTGGTCAAAAGTAGTGCCCTATCCAGGGACTCCCCGGTCCGTGATGAGGACATCCATTTGTGAGAGAGGAACCAAACGAGTTAACTCTCCTCCCTCCTCTGCTCCTTCATCCTCCTCTTCTCCCAACCCCCATCCACTCGTCCAGTAAATGATTCTGTTTTTATCTATCCTCTGGATGTGAGTGGTGGTAGTGGACTATTAAGCTTACGTCAGCCTCTGGGAGATCGGTACACTGGGGTTGTACGAAGCAGCAGAAGTACTAGAGCACAGTGACGGAAAGATTCAACCAATAAGTCACGTTGGACATGGTTCAAGTTATCAAGGAAAAATTATGATTGTCATACAAACTAACATATTGTTTGATTTTTGATTTAAGACACACACACACACAAATTCCCGAATGCATGCACAAACACACACATGAACACACACAACTCAACACGCACACTATGCATTTATATTAGTAGAGCCTGTGTGAAAGCTGTGATTATCTGTGAGCGCCTCAATAGTCTGGCCCTGAAACCTCAGCTTTATTATGGTCATCTCTGGCTGCCTGCCTGCCCGGTACCCAGTCAACCCATGGCAGAGGCTCAAACTCTGTCCAGCACAGATTGTCTTCTCTTTCTCTCTCTTTCACTACCCCCTACTCCTTCCATTCATTTCTCTCTCTTGTGGGCTCTCTTGCTCTCTCTCTCTTTCTGCCTCTATCTCTCTTCCTCCCCCAATAGAGGACAGTAAGGCAGACATGGCCCTCCATCACCTTGACTTAGGTGGGATGGTTGGATCTATGTGCTGTAATAGGCCTGGCTGGAGATAGCAGGATGGAGGGAGGAGATGAGGAGAGGGGAGGGGGAGGACGGAGGACTAGAGAGACATATCTTCCTTTAGATCAATCGCCACTCAACTCTCCGCCCTTGAACCTCTCTCTAGCACTACAGATAGAGAGAGAGAGAGAGAGAGAGAGAGAGAGAGAGAGAGAGAGAGAGAGAGAGAGAGAGAGAGAGGGGTAGAGATGCTATGTTGAGCAGGAGACAGAGAGAGAGACAGACAGGAGGGAGCCTAACAGAATGCAACAAACAGCTCGTTAAGTTTTTTTGGATCGGGCTGCCTTTACCGTTCTCAGCCAATGGTATGTTAATGTGCGTGTGTGTGTGTGTGTGCAATTATGTGTCAGTGCGCACACACCCGTCGACCCGTCAGGGCGCAGCGGCGGCTGGCTTGAGCGATGGCGGGTGTGTGTACACTTCATTCTTGACACCCGCCGCTTCAGAACCCGGGCGCCATAAAACACGGCTGTCTGCCTCAATCGAGCCAATCCATTCTCGCCTCCCCTTACCCCCTGTCTCCCCCACTGATCCTTTGCCAAAGCCCTGGTGTGTGACTGACAGGTTAGAAAATGTACATGATAACTCCGCCATTGTATAAATAAGGGATGGCGTGATGGTAAACATCAATGGATCAACAGTTTTGCATTGACACTGTCAACTCTCGCCTGGCTCAGGGGGTCACGTTAAGACAGTATATTATAGATGTGGACGTTCGAAGGAGCTCAGTCTGATCAATGTGGTAGTTTGGGAGATGGATTTCAGCCGGGCCCGCGGAAGGTCTGTCTCTCAGTTGTCATCGGGAATCGGGTTCGAGTACGGATACAGCAGAGGGTGGATGTGATTTGACGAAAATGTTTGGGAGTGGATTTCAATTGGGAAGACTTCGCTTCACAAAAACACTTGCATCTTTACATGCACATGTGATTTGAAGCTGGGATTTGATCATCATCAGTTGTCTTGTTCACCCATTTATTTTCTCTATTCCTTTTCCTTTGAAATTGTTTGTATGTTTCATGTTTCAGCCATTATGTACTTTCCTTTCAGTGGTTAAGGTGGTTGGTGAAAAGGGAACACACCATTAGCAGGGCTTTTAGCAGTGGAACCAGGGCTGCGTCCCAATGGAAGCCTATTCCTTTATAGTGCATCACTTTTGACCAGGGCACATAGAGTTCTCGTCAAAAGTAGTGCACTGTGAAAATAATAGGGCGCTATTTGGGACAAACCCCCAGGTGGCAAGGAAGTGTCAACACCTAAAGTGGCCCGAAAGTAAAGCGACACATTTGACTCTTTGCGCGAGTCCATTGTACAATCAATCCATCAAACACAAATTCACAATGCAGACCCAAAACCTTTCTGCACACTCGCAGGGGCTCACTACTCTGATATGTTTTTCGATCCAGCTCCAAATCTAAGAAAACTACTCAGTAAAGTCATTTACAATACCAGCACTCTCACGGCATCCGTACCACTCCCAAACAGCTCTAGATGGGACGGCAGGTAGCCTAGTGGTTAGAGCGTTGGGCCTGTAACCGAAAGGTTGATGGATATGTCCTTCTGCCCCTGAACAAGGCAGTTAACCCACTGTTCCCAGGCTGTCATTGTAAATAAGAATTTGTTCTTAACTGACTTGCCTAGTTAAATAAAGGTTAAATCAATAAAATAGATCCAGCTCCAAATTGAATGACAATAGACCAATAGTCTAGACCAGGTATTCACAAACAGTGTAACGCTCGTCTGAAGAAGAGGGACTGGACCAAAGCGCAGCGTGGTACGTGTTCATGAAGTTTATTAAAATCTGAATAGTCCGTAGCGGGCCCCGGACTGGGGACCCTCGTTGCTGGCCCCGGACTGGGGACCCTCGTTGCCGGCCCCGGACTGGGGACCCTCGTAGCGGGCCCCGGACTAGGCACCCTCGTTGCTGGCCCCGGACTGGGCACCCTTGTTGCTGGAGGCTCCGGACTGGGCACCCTCGCTGCTGGAGGCTCCGGACTGGGCACCCTCGTTGCTGGAGGCTCCGGACTGGGCACCCTCTTGCTGGAGGCTCCGGACTGGGCACCCTCGTTGCTGGAGGCTCCGGACTGGGCACCCTCGTTGCTGGAGGCTCCGGACTGGGCACCCTCGTTGCTGGAGGCTCAGGACTGGGCACCGTCGTTGCTGGAAGCTCCGGACTGGGCACCGTAGTTGCTGGAGGCTCCGGACTGGGCACCGTCGGTGCTGGAGGCTCCTGACTGGAGACCGTCTCTGGAGGCTCCGGATTGGAGGCTGTCATTGGAGGATTCGTGCCATGACTGATCACTGGAGGCTTCCTGCCATGACTACTCACTGGAGGCTTCATGCCATGGATCATCACTGGAGGCTTCATGCCATGGATTATCACTGAAGGGAGGAGACGTATGGGCAGTCTGGTACGTGGAGCTGCCTCAGGGCTCACCAGGCTGGGGAGACATGCAAGATGATTAGTTCTGGGCGCAGGCACAGGACTCACCAGGCTGGAGAGACATACAGGAGGTCCTGTCCTTGGCAGAGGCACTGGATACACTGGGCCGTGGAGGCGCACTGGAGGTCTTGAGCTAAGAGCCTGCACAACCCATCCTGGCTGGATGGTGACTTTGGCCCGGCACATGCGGGGCGCAGACACAGGACGCACTGGGCTGTGCAGACGCACTGGAGACACAGTGCGCAGAGCCGGCACAGGATATCCTGGGCCGTAGAGACGCACTGAAGGTCTGGAGAGCAGGACTGGCACAATCCGTCCTGGCTGGATGCTCACCCTAGCCCGGCAGATGCTGGGAGCTGGGATGTAGCACACCGGGCTAAGAACGCATAATGGAGACACCAACAATTTTGAAGTGGCCTCCCGGTCTTTAGTGCCAGTCTTGTCCCCGTGTAATCCTTGGCCGTTTTCCTCGCTGCCTCCGCCTTCTCCTCCCACCTGTAGGATCCTTTGCCGTCTAGGATGTCCTCCCATGTCCAGTCCTCCTTACCACACTGCTTGGTCCTTTGGTGGTGGGTAGTTCTGTAACGCTTGTCTGAAGAAGAGGGAGTGGACCAAAGCGCAGCGTGGTACGTGTTCATGATGTTTATTCAAATCTGAACACTAGAACAAAATAACAAAGAGCAAAAATGACAACCAACAGTTCTGTCAGGTGCAGAAACACAAAACAGAAAACATAGAAATAAAGAAACTAGAATGCCCACCCTAGTCACACCCTGGCCTAACCAAAATACAGAATAAAACCCTCTCTATGGCCAGGGCGTGACAAACAGGGTTACGCGCAATTCCGTTGTGGGTACGCCAAATAGAAATGTGATTCACATGAAAAAAAAAAAACATATTCAAACCGTCCATTTATATTTTCCAACGGGTGAGTTTTTTTCTCTCACCTGAGTAGCCTCGTTTCACTGCAAAAAAATAAAATTAAACCTTATAGTGTTCAGCGAAATAACAACACAATGTCAAATACAGGTAGCCTAATCAAATAATTAACATCCAATCACATTAACCGTTACTCTTGCAGGAATTCCACTAATGGTCCGTATGTAGCCAAACGTAGCTGCTGCTCATGTTGGTATCACAGGGACAGGGAGACATAGTGGAGAGGTAACACGCGTGCAAGCAGTTGCTCCCGGCGTCACTTGGGTACACTGCAGCATCCACCGAGGGGCTATTGCTGCCAAGGGAATGCCTGACAGCTTGAAAGACGTTTTGGACACTAGTGAAAATGGTTAACTTTTTTAAAGCAAGGCCCCTGCACTATGCAATGATATGGCCAGCGACCATGTAACGCTTTTACAACATACAGAAGTGCGCATACCAGTGCGCTGGTTATCAAGGGGTAAAGTATTGACACTTTTTTAAAATTGAGAGACGAGCTTAAAGTTTTCGTTACAGACCCTAATTTTCACTTGTCTGACCACTTGCATGATGACAAGTTTCTCACACAACTGGCCTATCTGGGTGATGTTTTTTCTCGCCTGATCTAAATCTACGATTACAGGGACTGTCCGTAACTATATTCAATGTGTGGGACAAATTTGAGGCTATGATTAAGAAGTTGGAGTTATTGACTGTCTGCATTAATAAGGAGAACACACTTGTCTTTCCATCATTGTATGATTGTTTGTGTGTAAATGAAGTCAAGCTTACGGACAATGTCAAATGTGATATAGCGAAGCACCTGAGCTGGGTGCGCAATTACGCAGGTACTTTCCCGAAACGGATGACACAAACAACTTGATTCGTTATCCCTTTCATGGCCCTGCCTCCAGTCCACTTACCGATATCTGAACAAGAGAGCCTCATTGAAATTGCAACAAGCGGTTCTGTGAAAATTGAATTTAATCAGAAACCACTGCCAGATTTCTGGATTGGGTTGTGCTCATAGTATCCTGCCTTAGGAAATTACGCTGTTAAGACACTGATGCCCTTTGCAAACACCTACCTATGTGAGAGTGGATTCTCGGCCCTCACTAGCATGATAACTAAATACAGGCACAGACTGTGTGTGGAAAATGATTTGAGACTGTCTCAAATACAACCCAACATTGCAGAGTAATGTGCATCCTTTCAAGCACACCCTTCTCATTAACCTGTGGTGAGTTAGTCACAATTTTCAATTAACAAATGAGGTTTTATATGTAAGATGGTTATTATTATATTATTATTTTGTCCTATAAGAGCTCTTTTTCACTTCCCACGAGCCGGATTGTGACGAAAACTCACACTCATTCTTATGTTTAATAAATGTATCATATAGTGTGTGTGGGGCAGGCTTACAATGATGGCAAAAAACAACATTTGAGAGTGTGCTGACTATAAAAAGTTTGGGAACCACTGCACCACTGCCCTAGACCAATACCCTAACACTGTCCTTTACCACTTGCCAGGCCGTGATTGGGAATGAGATTTGGTTCTTAATTCACTTATCTGGTTAAATAAAGGTATACAAATATACAGAACGCCGTGCCCGATCATAGTGTACACTTACATTATGCCAAGCCCATGGTGATAATCAATGTCTCCGGTCCACAAAAGATGCAAGGGACAGTTAAAGTAAATTATCAAACTCTCATTAGTTGGGTCATGCCCACTATGAGAATTGTTGGTCATTAAGACGTCCAGCTTTGCGTGTCGATCAGTAACATTACAACAGAAAAGAAAGAGAAGTGTAGGTTGGTGTGTGTGTGTGTGTGTGCATGTGTGTGCGTGTGTGTCTGTGTGTGTGTGTGTGTGTGTGTGCATGCGTGAGTGAGTGAAAGGGAGTGTGCTGGGGAGACATTTATATCACAGGAGGTTGGTGGCACCTTAATTGGGGGGGACGGGCTCGTGGTAATTACTGGAATGGGCTCCTAAGCAATTTTTTTGTAACTCATTTTGTACATAATGTTGCTGCTACCATCTCTTATGACTGAAAATAGTTTCTGGACATCAGAACATCGATTACTTACCACGAACTGGACAAATATTTTTTTCTTTGATGAGTCCAACGCGAAGGATATACTGCTTCCTGGAGACCACGCCCAAATCCCTGTCATTCGTGTGAAGAAAAGATGCAGGGGAGAATTCGAATCTCAGAGAATTTGTCGGCGAGTGAGTTAACCACCATTACCCTTGGTATTATTGGCCAACGTGCAATCATTGGAAAACAAACTGGACGATTTACGATTAAGACTATCCTACCAACGGGACATTGAAAACTGTAATATCTTATGTTTCACCGAGACTTGGCTAAACGACGACACGGATAATGTAGAGTTGACTGTCTTCTCCGTGTTTCGGCAGGAAAGAGCAGCTACATCTGGTAAGACGAGGGGCGAAGGTGTGTGACTATTTGTCAAATAACTGCTGGTGCGCGATGTCTAATATTAAACAAGTCTCGAGGTATTGCTCACCTGAGGTAGAATACCTCATGATAAGCTGTAGGTCACACAATCTACCTATAGAGTTCACATCTATATTATTCGTAGCCGTCTATTTACCATCACAAACCAATGCTGGCACTAAGACCACACTCAAACATCTGTATAAGGCCATAAGCAAACAAGAAAATGCTCATCCAGAAGCGACGCTTCTATTGGCCGGGACTTTAATACAGGCTAACTTAAATCAGTTTTATCTAATTTCTACCAGCATGTCACATGTGCAACCAGAGGGGGAAAAAACTCTAGACCACCTTTACTCCCTCGCCACCCATTTGGCAAATCTGACCATAATTCAATCCTCCTGATTCCTGCTTACAAGCAAAAACTAAAGCAGGAAGTACCAGTGACTTGCTCAATACAAAAGTGTTCACTTCAGGACTTTATTGCTAGCAAAGACTGGAATATGTTTGGGTATTCATGCAATGGCATTGATGAGTATACCACCTCAGTCACCGGCTTCGTCAATAAGTGCATCGATGACGTCGAAACTATTTCGGGCTACAAAAGGGAAACCCAGCCGTGACCTGCCCAGTGACCCGAGCCTACCAGACCGAGCAAAATGCCTTTCATGCTCGCTTTGAGGCAAACAACAATGAAGCATGCATGAGAGCACCGGCTGTACCGGACGACTGTGTGATCACGCTCTCCGTAGCCGATGTGAACAAGATCTTTAATAAAAAGGTTCACAAAGCCGTGGGGCCAGACGGATTACCAGGACATGTACTCAAAGCATGCGCAGACCAACTGGCAAGTGTCTTACCTGACATTTTTAACCTCTCCCTGACCGAGTCCGTAATACCTACATATTTCAAACAGACCCCCATAGTCCCTGTGCCCAAGAAAGAGGTAACCAGCCTAAATGATTACCACCCTGTAGCACTCAAGATGGTAGTCATGAAGTGCTTTGAAAGGCTGGTCATGGCTCATATCAACACCATCATGCCAGAAACCCTAGACTCACACATACCGCCCCAACAGATCCACAGATGACATAATCTCAATCACACACCTGGAACACCTTGTGAGAACGCTGTTCATTGACTACAGCTCAGCGTTAAACACCATAGTGCCCACAAAGCTCATCACTAAGCTAAGGACCCTGGGAATAAACACCTCCCTCTGCAACTGGATCCTGGACTTCCTGACGGGCCACCCCCAGGTGATAAGGGTACGCAACAACACATCTGCTACGCTGATCCGCAACACCGGGGCCCCTCAGGGGGGAGTACTTAGTCCACTCCTGTACTCCCTGTTCACCCATGACTGCGTGGCCAAGCACGACTCCAACACCATCATTATGTTTCCTGACGACAACGATGAGAAAGCCTATAGGGAGAAGGTCAGAGACCTGGCAGTGTGGTGCCAACCTCTCTTTCAATGTGAGCAAGACAAAAAAGCTGATCGTGGACTATAGGAAAGGGCCAAACAGGTCCCCATTAACATTGACGGGACTGAAGTGGAGCGGGTCGTGAGTTTCAAGTTCCTTGGTGTCCACATTACCAACAAACTATCATTGTCCAAACACACCAAGACAGTCGTGAAGAGGGCACGACAACATATTTTCCCCCTCAGGAGACTGAAAAGATTTGGCACTGTAAGGTCTACTACACCCGTTGTATAAGGCACATGTGGCAAATACAATTTGATTTGATTTGATTTGTTTGATGCCATTCCATTCGCTCCGTCCCAGCCTTTATTATGAGCCATCCTCCCCTCAGCAGCCTCCACTGATTTACATTTACCTTTTGGTCATTTAGCGGGCCCTCTTATCCAGTGCTACTTACAGTCAGTGCATTGAACTAAGGTTGGTAAGACAACCAATCACAGTCAAGTAAATAAAGCTGCTATACAGTGAATACAGTGCTAGTAAGAAAAAATAAGTGAGTGTCAGTGCGAGGAAGAACAACGACAGTAGTCCCTCCGTCAGAAAAGAGAGAGAGAGGAGTCTAATAAATATCCAAGCTACGTGTCTCTCCAAGTCCTCCCTTGGCCTGCTGCGTAAACCCATTTTCTGCACAGAGCCGAGAGCATCTATCTACAAAGCAAACAGAGCAGGGGCGGCTAGGCTCACACATATAATCATTCTTTATACTACTAGCTATCTGAAAGGTCCCCGATTGCCCACATTCGCCCACATCTACACTCAAATGCCTCGGGTGACATTACAGCGTTTCAATAGAGATATAGATAGTTCAAGGTGAGAAGAAAAAGGTAAATTATCATAGCGATTGTGTAGGTAGTATTACCGGGGTGTGAATGACAGTTATTGTGAAGGAGTGCTTCGGAGTGCTTTGAAAAGGTCGCCCAAAGTGTCTTTGGGGCTGTCACAGGAAACAGACATTTTCTCCAAACTGCCTTGAGGAGGTGTGTGTGCATGTGTGCTTGTGCATGTGTGTCCAGCATAATGGTTGAGAGGAACCATGTTCCGGACGTCACATTTTGGTTGGACCTTGTGTGCAAATGACCAATAAAGTGATCTAAATTTGAATATATTGTGAAGGACATAGTCCAACTAAAAGCATTATCAGTGGATCTAAATGACCAAATGAAGTGACATGACTGATTGACTTACCTATCGAAGGTATTCAAATTGAAGGTGGTCAGAAGGAACACATGTGGGGAAGAGAGAGAAAAAGAAGTGACATTAGAATGAATAGCAACATATAGCTGAAATACGCTTTGAGACAGACACAGTATGCAATGCAGTTTCATGGCTTGACCTGTATTTTCCATTCACAATGAGCCCGCGGTCCCATTCATTCATCCCACTGGGTCTTCATTCTGGCTCTGCGGAGAGCCAAAATAAAGGTGAAAAGGGATGACGTGTGTGTGTGTGTGTGTGTGTGTGTGTGTGTGTGTATGTGCATGGGTTTTTATGTGCCCCACTCTCACCGCGGCACACATATTGTGGGATGGGAGGAGGACAGGCACGGCATCCTGCTGCTCGCCTCACACACGTTTAAACACACACGTGAACGTGTTCACTCCGCCAGTCTACCTTTATATTTGATAGGGCGAGAGGTCAGGAGAAAAGAGCTAGAGTAAAGACGAAGAAAAGAGACAAGGCACATGCAATATTAATCAGACTCTCTTCCTCTCTCCCCCTCTCTCTCTCTCTCTCTTGCTCTCTCCCTCCCTCTCCTGCCCTCTCCCTCCCTCTCCTATCAACCACTCATCTCCTCTCATTTCCCCTGCCTCTCTCTTTCTCTCCTATCTGCCTCTCCTCTCTCTCCCTCTCTCCCTACTGTTCCACCTGTCACTCTGGCTATTAAATCCCTGAGCCCCACTGACTGAGCAGGGTAATCCAGGTCAGAGCCTCGCTCCAGCAGCCGATATACTGCAGCTAGCCGGGTAGGGAGGGATGCAGAGAGGTAGGCAGGCCAGGTTGAAATTTATCCTGCCTCTAGTCTGGAATCAAATAGTGTTCAAAGCCTCAGACCCGTGTGGCATGCCGATACAACTTCTCTTTGACCCCAGAGTGGAGTGTGGAGGGAGGGAAGGAGAGGGAGGGATGGTGGTTCTATAAGAAGTCCTATGCGAGTTGCAGCTCTGTGATATTTGAGTGACATTGAAGATGGGGTACGATCGCAGACAAGGATTGTGTGTGTGTGTGTATGTTTGTGTGTGTGTGTGTGTGTGTGTGTGTGTGTGTGTGTGTGTGTGTGTGTGTAAGAAAGAAAGTGTGAGAGAGAGAGAAATAGGGACCACCGTAGGGTTCAGCCATGTCTGCATCCCAAACGGCACCCTTATTCGCTTTATAGTGCACTAGTTATAAGTAGTTAACAGTAGAGTGCAAGTATAATCATATATGGTGGAATTATATATTAGGAAGCCTGGTTTGTAGATTTTTGATTCCGATCCACTATCTTCCTCCCTATGTTGGGGAGAGGGAGATAATTCTCTAGGGTTGCTGCCAGTCTAACCAATTGGAGGTCCACAGGGAAACCTAACGAGCTAGCAAATAACTAGAAGGACGCCTTATTGCCCTAACCTGGAGCCCTAACTTGGAGCCCTAACTTGGAGCCAGTTACAATTTCCTTTCTCAGCTAGTTCCTAAACAAATGCAAAGGAAAGCCTGGAGAGAGGAGGCTGTTGCTATTCAGAGTGCCATGCCCTATTGGTGTGTGTGTGTGTGTGTGTGTGTGTGTGTGTGTGTGTGTCCGTCCGTCCAGCCCGTCCAGCACTTTGACAATGGGAAAATGAGAAGAGACAGTGGCATTTATCTGCACCTTCCCCTCTAACAGAACAGACGGAACAGGAACATCAAACGGAATAAAAAAAAAAAACGTTTTCTATCAAATGCTTCAGATCACTTGCGAGGAGAAGGAGAGAACAGCCGGCCCACATAAGACCCGTGAAGGGGAGAGAGAGAGAGAGAGAGAGAGAGAGAGAGAGAGAGAGAGAGAGAGAGAGAGAGAGAGAGAGAGAGAGAGAGAGAGAGAGAGAGAGAGAGAGAGAGAGAGAGAGAGAGAGAGAGAGAGAGAGAGAGAGAGAGAGAGAGAGAGAGAGAGAGAGAGAGAGAGAGAGAGAGAGAGAGAGAGAGAGAGAGGAGAGAGAGAGAGAGATGTTTTGTTGCATAGCAACAACCAGACTGTCAGTTTCAATATCCCAATACGCAGATCCACTTCTAAACACGAGCTAACGTGATGCACACTCTCTCTTTTCTCGCTGTGTGTGCGCGCGTGTGTTCGCGTGCGCGCATGTGTGCATGCTTGTGTGACAGCTGGATACAAGCCCTGGTCACAATGGCTGCAGCTTTGAGACCCTTCTTCATCCGCCGCTGTAGTCACACACCACAACACAAACAAACAGCTCATTCAAAATCCCATTGAAAAACACCACGGAGCCTGAATAAGTCGACTATATTAACAAATCCCAACCAAACATATCATGCCCACATGACTAAATGTATGTAGCTGTGCCCTTGTGATGTTCTGGTCTATTAATGTCATGATTTATGTTTCGTTTGGACCCCAGGAAGTGTAGATGTTGCATGTGCAGTATCTAATGGGAATCCTAATAAAAACACAACAAATCCAAGCCAGCAGTTTTGTAATATACTATTCAGCAGACACTTTTATCTAAAGCTACTTACAGTGATGAGCACGGGTGGTCCCGGGGAATTGAACCCACCATCCTTGCACTGCAAGCGTCAAGCGCTACAAACACAGCTACAGAGGACTAGAGAGGCCTACAGTGACGTACAGGGGTTGCATTGATATTGAGCTAAGTGAGTGGTACTGACCTCAAAGGGAGCCCGAATCAGTCTACTACAGTCGTATTAATAATCAAAACCAAACATAATGTAACATTGTTCAACACTACTGTACCACATCTAATGCGGGATTCCACTGACATTGCGCTGAGCGCGTTTTAATGAATTCAATGCAATGCAAGCTACTTTACGGCTTTGCCCACGGTGATGATGATGCTTCGACCTAATGTATTATTCATCCCATTAGAATGTGTGTAGTGTGTTAATGATGATCTATACTGGGTTGTTGATGTTTGCCCGATCTAAAGGGCCTCCACAGAGGGAAGAGATGCATTGTGGTTTGTGGTATGTGGGATTGTATATATGTGTGTGTGTGTGTGTGTGTGTGTGTGTGTGTGTGTGTGTGTGTGTGGCTTCCCCACTGCTTTCCTCATGGGGCTGTAGGTAGTAACAGTGCTGTGTTGTTCTACGTAGAGAGTCAAAAGGCCCAAAGGCAACTCAGAGGAGTCTAATTGATGCTCTTTCTTGCTCAAGTAGCTGGAATTTAACCTTACAACACAGTGGAGGGGTCAATCCACAGCTGAAACTATCAATGACTTACTGTTACATCTCACACACACACACACAGACAAAGAGAAGTCCACACACATACGCACGCACGCACGCACACACACACACACAGACAGACAGACAGACAGACAGACAGACAGACAGACAGACAGACAGACAGACAGACAGACAGACAGACAGACAGACAGGCAGACAGACAAAGAGAAGTCTACGCACACACACACACACACACACACACACACAGACAGACAGACAGACAAAGAGAAGTCTACGCACACACACACACACACAGACAGACAGACAGACAAAGAGAAGTCCACACGCACACACACACACAATGAATTTGATCAAGCTATGTAGCCTACAGATTCCTTCTTGATTAATGTTTTGTTGTTTCTCTGTAATACTAACCATAGTAATTTTATGAAGTTTGCTTTGGCGAGCCAGCTAGATAGGTTCCCCATCTCCCGACCTCATAACTAGCTTCCAAGCCACTTCAGGCTACATATCAATCAAGTTAGAGTAGGTTGTTTAACTATCTTAGCTGGCATGTCTGCTAGAAATATTTTGCGCAGATTTTTAGCAGAGAAGCATATTTAGGGTTATGTTATACCATTGTGGCAGTTGTACTAAGCTCCTAAAGCATAACATTTATTAGAATCAATGTGCATCATTCATTACATTTTTACATAGAATTAGGCATACTGACTATATGGCTCTAGATTGCAGGAAATATCAAATTCTCCAACCTCCCCCCATCCATACACACATACTTTGTGCCCCCTCTAAAACAATGCATGCGTGACGCCCCTGCACATCTAAACACACATATTGTTCTGCTGCATGTGCACAGTAAGCAGTATAGTTTATGGTGGAAAGAAAGTGCACCGGAGAAAATGTCATTGTAGTCCGTAGGGTTATGTGGAAAGTCGAAAGGCAACGTGTTTATAAGGTCACATGGAAACCATCAATTACAACATTTGTCACACAACACAATTGTGTCTTTGCCTGTGACTTGATGGCATTTTGTAAGCCAGCAACAAGGGGAAATATCGGTGATTTGTGGCACACAGTTGCGGCAGTGAACGCACAAAACACACACACACATTGAATTACCCATTAAGATGTGGACATCTATTGCTTTTTGCAACTAAATATTGGGCTGCCAAGTGGCGCGGCAGTCTCAGGCACTGCATCTCAGTGCTTGAGGCGTCACTACAGACAGGTTCAAATCCAGGCTGTGTCACAACCATATGTGATTGGGAGTCCCATAGGGTGGCACACAACTGGCCCAGCGTTGCTGGTGTAGGCTGTCATTGTAAATAAGAATTTGATCATAAATTACTTTTTTTGGGGTGCCCTATTTTTTCTTCAGCACCTTCCCCACCTTAAACGTCTGTGCATGGCCCTGAGTCCAGTCCATTCTCTCCCTCCATCACTCCCTCCATCACTCCCTCCATCTCCCTCCTCTTTTCTAATAAAGCCAACAAATCAATCAAAGGGAAAGTGGCCTTTAAGCATCATGTGAGATGATTGATAGAGGAGCGAATATAAAATCAACCTTTTTCTCCTTTCACTGTAGACACGTCTATTGTTGCTCTCTCTCTCTCTCGCGCTCCCTTTCAGCTCTTTTGTGAGTCTTCGTCTTTATTTATACTGAGGTAATGTGTGTGCGTGTGCGTGAGTTAGGGGGGTGTGGCTTGACTGTTTGTGGGATTGCGAGTCTCATTTGAGTTCATTATTCCACAACAGAAGAAGTCAGAAGCCCTGCACGAGTTCATTACTTTAAGTAGCTCCTTGTTTTCTGCTGCATTGCAGATCCCCCCCCCCCCCCCCACTTCTTTATATTCCACTCGGTTCACCGAATAGAGGTCGGTTGCAAAACGGAGAGAGAGAAAAAAATACGTAGTAAAAAATAAATGCATATACATATTATTTATCAAAGGCACTAATGCCCTGAATAGCATGAAAATAGGGCAAAGCAACTGGATTTATATAATATTCTGAATGTAACCGATAAGCTATACAGCTAGCTGTACTACCACCCTCTCTCCCCTTGTCATAAATAAATGTTCTTCTTCTTTCTTCCCCCCCCTTTTTGAAATAACACATTTTGTTTTCAATGGAAAATTGCTGGTGCATTTTCATTATGGCTTAGATGCATATTTTGCTTATATGCTCCCTTACAATGTGCAAACACCTGTTGCTGTTGATATACCATATCATATACAATATGACGTGCACACCTGATACTGTCTTTTCTATCTACTGTACGTCCAGTAATACAGGGTATGAAGATGTCAACATTTGTATACTCTAACATTGCTCGTTACGATATTTCCTAATTTCTTGTTTCTTGTTCTTTTTTCTCTCTTTTTTCCCTTCTTCTTGGTATTATTTGTATATTAGTATTTTACAATTGACATTGGCTGCACTGCTAGAGCCAGAAACACAATAATTCTGACGCTCCTGCTTTAACATCTGAAAATATGTGTATGTGACAAATTGCAGAAGATAATATAAGAAGATAATATAATGTAAATATCCCAGAACAAACTGTATGCATATTGTCACATCCTGATCTGTTTCACCTGTCTTAGTGCTTGTCTCCACTCCCCTCCAGGTGTCGCCCATCTTCCCCATTATCCCTAGTGTACTTATACCTGTGTTCTCTGTTTGTCTGTTGCCAGTTCGTTTTGTTTCGTCAAGCCTACCAGCGATTTTTCCCGTGCTCCTGTTTTTCTCTAGTTCCAGTTTTCTAGCTTTCCCGGTTTTGACCAATCTACCAGCCCTGACCCTGAGTCTGCCTGCCGTTCTGTACCTTGTCACACCTCCCTGGATAACTGACCTCTGCTTGCCCTGACACTGAGTCTGCCTGCCGTTCTGTACCTTGTCACACCTCCCTGGATAACTGACCTCTGCTTGCCCTGACCCTGAGCCTGTCTGCCGTTCTGTACATTTTGGACTCTGGACTAATGGCCTCTGCCTGCCCTCAACCTGTCCTTTGCCTGCCCCCGTTTCTGTATAAACTTACTTTGAAACTGTCTGCATCTCGTTCTTCTCCTGAGCCCTGACACATAGAGTTGAAGTCAGAAGTGTACATACACTTAGGTTGGAGTCATTAAAACTATTTTAAAGGCAATGCTAAACAATTTAAAGGCAATGCTACCAAATACTAATTGAGTGTATGTAAACTTCTGATCCACTGGGAATGTGATGAAAGAAATAAAAGCTGAAATAAATCATTCTCTCTACTATTATTCTGACATTTCACATTCTTAAAATAAAGTGGTGATCCTAACTGACCTAAAACAGGGAATTTTTACTAGGATTACATGTCAGGAATTGTGAAAAACTGATATTAAATATACAGTGGGGCAAAAAAGTATTTAGTCAGCCACCAATTGTGCAAGTTCTCCGACTTAAAAAGATGAGAGAGGTCTGTAATTGTCATCATAGGTACACTTCAACTATGACAGCCAAAAGGGGAAAAACATCCAGAAAAGTACATTGTAGGATTTTTTATGAATTTATTTGCAAATTATGGTGGAAAATAAGTATTTGGTCAATAACAAAAGTTTATCTCAATACTTTGTTGTATACCCTTTGTTGGTATTAACAGAGGTCAAACCTTTTCTGTAAGTCTTCACAAGGTTTTCACACACTGTTGCTGGTATTTTGGCCCATTCCTCCATGCAGATCTCCTCTAGAGCAGTGATGTTTTGGGGCTGTTGCTGGGCAACACAGACTTTCAACTCCCTCCAAAGATTTTCTATGGGGTTGAGATCTGGAGACTGGGATCATTCTCATGCTGAAAGACCCAGCCATGTTTCATCTTCAATGCCCTTGCTGATGGAAGGAGGTTTTCACTCAAAATCTCACGATACATGGCCCCATTCATTCTTTCCTTTACACGGATCAGTCGTCCTGGTCCATTTGCAGAAAAACAGCCCGAAAGCATGATGTTTCCACCCCCATGCTTCACAGTAGGTATGGTTTCATCTGACCATATGACATTCTCCCAATCTTCTTCTGGATCATCCAAACGCTCTCTAGCAAACTTCAGATGGGCCTGGACATGTACTGGCTTAAGCAGGGGGACACGTCTGGCACTGCAGGATTTGAGTCCCTGGCGGCGTAGTGTGTTACTGATGGTAGGCTTTGTTACTTTGGTCCCAGCTCTCTGCAGGTCATTCACTAGGTCCCCCCTTGTGGTTCTGGGATTTTTGCTCACCGTTCTTGGGATCATTTTGACCCCACGGGGTGAGATCTTGCGTGGAGCCCCAGATCGAGGGAGATTATCAGTGGTCTTGTATGTCTTCCATTTCCTAATAATTGCTCCCACAGTTGATTTCTTCAAACCAAGCTGCTTACCTATTGCGGATTCAGTCTTCCCAGCCTGGTGCAGGTCTACAATTTTGTTTTCTGGCGTCCTTTGACAGCTCTTTGGTCTTGGCCATAGTGGAGTTTGCAGTGTGACTGTTTGAGGTTGTGGACAGGTGTATTTTATACTGATAACAAGTTCAAACAGGTGCCATTAATACAGGTAACGAGTGGAGGACAGAGGAGCCTCTTAAAGAAGAAGTTACAGGTCTGTGAGAGCCAGAAATCTTGCTTTTTTGAAGGTGACCAAATACTTATTTTCCACAAAAAAAAATTATCATTTTGTCTGTCATAGTTGAAGTGTACCTATGATGAAAATTACAGGCCTCTCTCATCTTTTTAGGTGGGAGAACTTACACAATTGGTGGCTGACTAAATACTTTTTTGCCCCACTGTATTTGGGTACGGTGTATGTAAACTTACTACTTCAAATGTTTACTGTCAATTGTATTAGATTGAACGTCTATCCCTCACTTAACAGAACCGCAGGGATTTGAGGCATACAAAAAGCGGCCAATGACTCCTTTTGAACATGTACATTTTAAACAATCTAATAAATGCATTTATATTCACCATCTAATTAATAATCCACTGTTTGTGTTTCTTCATGGAGCAAGCCCGTGCCCTCCTCCTCATGTCTCGGCGCAATGAGACGATCAATCTAGCCGCGGTTCCATTCGCCTTGGCGACAACATAGTGTAATCCTATCAGGTGTGCATCGGCCATTCATGATATTACCTTAATCTGCGGGGATACGCGCTCCTCTCTGAACTCTCCGTGGAGCTGAACCCTCGCAGTGGGACAGTCCCCAAGACACCCCCTGGGGCCAAAGACAATGGAACGGTCCACTAATCTCACCTTCACAGCAAGGTCAATACAAGGATAGATAAAAGGGTGGAAAACTCAAACTCCCCACAAAAATGTTTTTCTGGGGATAGTTTCTCAGAGAGCACAGCTCAATTTTATTATTTCTTAGTTTAGCAAGGCAACTGATCTTATTTTGAACTCATATGTCTGGTTACATGAAGGTTAAATTAATTTAAAAAAATATAATCAAATAAATATTCATTGTTGCATTGAATCTACTCTGAGAGCAGACAAGGAAGCGGCGTTTTTGTGAAACGACAGAAGAAACCAGTGAACTGTGTGTGTGTGTGTGTGTATGAGAGTGTGTGAATCACGCCTGTGTATATTTCCTGGCACAACCAAATGCTAACAAGAACTAGCAGCTTATTTGGGGTGTAAACTATTCAAATCCCATCCATTAACAAGCAATCAAGCTTGCTTATTCCAATGTTTGCTTTAGTGGTGCACACTGCCACTTTGGTGTGAGTGTCATCAAAGTCCTAGGGATAAAAATGAATCCCCAGATATTTTCTCAGTTTACTTCAAAGCTAGTGGGGAATGAGAGGACAGTAAGAACATTGTATTATTTTTAATTTAACTAGGCAAGTCAGTTAAGAACAAATTCTTATTTACAATGACAGCCTGGGAACTGCCTTGTTCAGGGGCAGAACAACAGATTTGTACCTTGTCAGCTAGGGGATTTGATATAGCAACCTTGCGGTTCCTGGCCCAATGATCTAACCGCTAGGCTACCTGCCACCCTAAATGTTCTTATGAATTGCACAAGGGGCTTGACCTTGGCTCTGACGGGGAGAAAGACAGGCTTTGGTCGGCCTACCCTACGCATACATACAGCCAAGTTAATGACATCAATGATTTGTGGCCCTAAGCACTCTATCCACGAATGTGTGTTTTTAGAAGAGAAGACAGCATTACAGGCATAATTTCTGATGTAATGTGGTCCGGCAAGTCCAGCGGGGGACGGACTGAAAGGCGTGTGCCAGTGCCGTTTCATCCAAACGAATTGCCATTGTTTCTAAACTCGGCCAACGCGCGGTCATACGGTGTCCGGTCACTAGCAATTGGTCGGGACGGCTCGAGAGGGAATCGAAATCAGATGAGAGTTAAGAGTAGGCAGATGAGTGCCGCCATCGCATGATAGTACCCTGGGGAAAACGCACAGAGGCACCAATCTTACTTTGTTATTCCACGAGGCAGAGAAAAGAGTGACTAGAACAGACGACACCACAACGACAGAGTCAGACCGTCTGCGCAAGCCAACACTAGTGCAGTAACGCAGCCGATGTCACTAGGGATGACTGATTGGGCTTCTGCTGATTGGGCTTCTTTTAGATGACATGTATTGAAAGCAGAAGAGAGGAAGCAGAAACATTTTTTTTTAAAATAACCTTTTACAAAATTACATATTGGTTTCCTTTTGGACACAACTGCTACAAAGGTAGAATTTTGAGATAGTGGGAAGGTAAAGAAAACCAAAGCATAGATTGCTGTCATAAATATTCCATTAATGGGATAGGGAAGCCAATATGTGATTTTGTCTTTTGGCTGAACTACAGTATGTCTTTAAGTACAGTGCCCTCCACTAATATTGGCACCCTTGGTAAATATAAGCAAAATTGGTCTTGGTCTTTCATTCAAACTATTCACAAAATATTTGTATCAAATACATGCATGCCACAACTATTGGCAGCCCTTCATGCAATACTTTGTGCAACCCCTCATTTGCCAAGATAACAGCTCTGAGTCTTCTCCTATAATGCGTAATGAGGTTGGAGCACACACGGCAAAGGATCTGAGACCATTCGTTCATACAGATTCTCTCCAGATCCTTCAGAATCCCGAGGTCCATGGCCATCTCCTCTTCAGCTCATCCCACAGGTTTTCTATGGGATTTAGGTCAGGGGACTGGGATGGCCATGGGAAAAACGTTGATTCTGTGGTCAGTGAACCACTTTTGTGTTAATTTTGAGCTGTGCTTTGGACCACTGTCCTGCTGGAAGATCCAACCACGGCCCAGTTCAAGCTTCCTAGCAGAGGCAGTCAGGTTTTTATTCAATATCTGCAGGTACTTGATGATAGTCCATGATACCATGTATCCTAACAAGATGTCCAGGTCCTTTGGAAGAAAAACAGCCCCACAACATCAAAGATCCACCACCAAACTTCACCTTGGGGATGAGCTACTTTTCTGCATGGCTATCTTTCTGTCTACGCCAAACCCACCTCTGGTGTTTCTTTCCAAAAAGCTTTGTTTTGGTCTCATCTGACATAGAACCCAGTCCCATTGAAAGTTCCAGTGCCGTTTGGCAAACTGTAGATGATTGAGTTTGTTGTTTGATGACAGCAAAGCCTTTTTTTATGGCAACCCTACCAAACAACTTGGTGTTATGTAGTTTTGGAAACTTTCTGACCCCAAGACCCAACTAACGTCTGCAATTCTCCAGATGTGATCCTTGGAGATTTTTGGGCAACTCAAACCATCCTCCTCACTGTGCGTGGGGTCTGTATAGACACACGTCCTCTTCCAGGACAGTTGTTAACATCTCCAGTTGCTTTAAACGTCTTAATTATTGCCCTGATAGTGGAAATGGGCAATTTCAAACGTTGAGCTATTTTCTCATAGCCATTTCCTGATTTGTCCAGCTCAACAACCACACATCGTTTTGTCACGGTTGGTCAAGTAAAGTTTGGATGCAAAGTATTGAATGTTTTTGGCTGATGCAAAGAGAGAGAGAGAGAGAGAGAGAGAGAGACAGAGAGAGCGAGAGAGAGAGAGAGAGAGAAACACAGAGAGAGAGAGAGAGAAACACAGAGAGAGAGAGAGAGAGAGAAACACAGAGAGAGAGAGAGAGAAACACAGAGAGAGAGATACACAGAGAGAGATACACAGAGAGAGAGAGAGAGAGAGAGAGAGAGAGAGAGACCTTCACTGTAAAGATGCTATATGCTCCGGGATGAGAAAATATGATGTGTGTGAACTGTATATGAACTACCAATCACTGCTGTAAATGTCATGTTGTATGGCTGTGAGCTACGAATGTGCCGCCTGTGGTCAACGGGATACACATTTTTTCAGTAAATACCCTATATGGGAAGAGTGAGCCATGAATCAGAAAACCAATAGGCATACAGAGAGGCGTAGACACACACACTAGAACACATTAGCACACATGCACACACACACGCGCACACACACACACACACACCTACCCCTTTCAAAGCACACCAAAACATATTATCCTTTGTACCTAGCTAAGTGCAAACATGTGACTTTTGTCTTCCAAGAAGGGCTGATTAAACTGTTCCAGGTAAACCATTCAGCCAATTTTTATTTTTATTTTTATTTTTTTATTTTTTCACCTTTATTTACCCAGGTAGGCAAGTTGAGAACAAGTTCTCATTTACAATTGCGACCTGGCCAAGATAAAGCAAAGCAGTTCGACACGTACAACAACACATGGAGTAAAACAAACATACAGTCAATAATACAGTAGAAAAATACGTCTATATACAATGTGAGCAAGTGAGGTGAGATAAGGGAGGTAAAGGCAAAAAAAGGCTATGGTGGGGAAGTAAATACAATATAGCAAGTAAAACACTGGACTGGTATATTTGCAGTGGAAGAATGTGCAAAGTAGAGATAGAAATAATGGGGGTGCAAAGGAGCAAAATAAATAAATAAATACAGTAGTGGGAGAGGTAGTTGTTTGGGCTAAATTATAGGTGGGCTATGTACAGGTGCAGTAATCTTCGAGCCGCTCTGACAGCTGGTGCTTAAAGCTAGTGAGGGGGATAAGTGTTTCCAGTTTCAGAGATTTTTGCAGTTCGTTCCAGTCATTGGCAGCAGAGAACTGGAAGGCGAGGCGGCCAAAGTAAGAATTGGTTTTTGGGGATGAACAGAGAGATATACCTGCTGGAGCGCGTGCTACAGGTGGGTGCTGCTATGGTGACCAGTGAGGTGAGAAAAGGGTGGACTTTACCTAGCAGGGTCTTGTAGATGACCTGGAGCCAGTGGGTTTGGCGACGAGTATGAAGCGAGGGCCAGCCAACGAGAGTGTACAGGTCGCAGTGGTGGGTAGTACATGGGGCTTTGGTGACAAAACGGATGGCACTGTGATAGACTGCATCCAATTTACTGAGTAGGGTATTGGAGGCTATTTTGTAAATGACGCCGCCGAAGTCGAGGATCGGTAGGATGGTCAGTTTTACAAGGGTATGTTTGGCAGCATGAGTGAAGGAGGCTTTGTTGCGAAATAGGAAGCCAATTCTAGATTTAACTTTGGATTGGATATGTTTGATGTGAGTCTGGAAGGAGAGTTTACAGTCTAACCAGACACCTAGGTATTTGTAGTAGACCACAGGTGCAGGCAGCGATCGGTTGAAGAGCATGCATTTAGTTTTACTTGTATTTAAGAGCAATTGGAGGCCACGGAAGGAGATGTATGGCATTGAATCTCGTCTGGAGGGTTGTTAACACAGAGTCCAAAGAAGGGACAGAAGTATACAGAATGGTGTCGTCTGCGTAGAGGTGGATCAGAGACTCACCTGCAGCAAGAGCGACATCATTGATGTATACAGAGAAGAGAGTCGGTCCAAGAATTGAACCCTGTGGCACCCCCATAGAGACTGCCTGAGGCCCGGACAACAGGCCCTCCGATTAGACACTGAACTCTTATCAGATAAATTGTTGGTGAACCAGGTGAGGCAATCATTTGAGAAACCAAGGGTATCACGTCTGCCGTTGAGGATGTGGTGATTGACAGATTCAATAAACTGGCTAGCTTCTGTCTAGCTTCTGGCTAGCTTCTGGTTAGCTCCTGGTTAGCTCCTGGTTAGCTTCTGGCTAGCTTTTGGCTAGCTTCTGGCTAGCTCCTGGTTAGCTTCAGGCTAGCTTCTATTGTGGATTTCAGATTTGAGGTAAATAATATATGTATTTTTTTTTATTGGTGAGGCGGGTTGCAGGAGAGTGTTATGAAGTTGAGTTTTTGGAAAAGAAAATATATAAAAGATATGCGAAGATGTAAATATATATATACACGGGACACGACAAGACAAGGACAAAGGACAAAGGACTGCTATGCCATCTTGGATTATAGGATGGGAACTAGTTGTAAAGATTGTGTAACAAACAAAAGTCAATCAAGTACTTCCATTCAACTATGAGCTATAAGAAGAAAAACTTCTAAAACATTCTAAATAAAATTGTTGGTTTTCATACAGGGCTTGCTTAATCTAAACTGTGCCTTATATCACATCCATCAAAGCCATTCACCATTCACAGTCTCTGTGTCTCTGTCTCTCTTACATTTTCTCTCTCTCTCAATTCCATTCAATTCCATTTAAGGTGCTTTATTGGCATGGGAAACATATGTTTACATTGCCAAAGCAAGCGAAATAGATAATAAACAAAAGTGAAATTAACAATAAAAATGTAACAGTAAACATTACACTTACAAAAGTTCTAAAAGAATAAAGACATTTCAAATGTCATATTATGTCTATATACAGTGTTGTAATGATGTGCAAAAAGTACAAAAGGGAGAATAAATCAACATTTTCTTGTGGCAACAGGTCACAAATCTTGCTGATGTGATGGCACACTGTGGTATTTCACCCAAGAGATATGGGAGTTTATTAAAATTGGATTTGTTTTCGAATTCTTTGTGGGGCTGTGTAATCGGATGGAAGTATGTGTCTCTATTATGGTCATACATTTGGCAGGAGGTTAGGAAGGGCAGCTCAGTTTCCACCTCATTTTGTGGGCAGTCTGCACATAGCTTGTCTTCTCTTGAGTGCCAGGTCTGCCTTTCGGTGGCCTTTCTCTATAAGTCTCTGCAAGTCTTTGTCTCGGTCTCTCTTTTTCACTCTCTCTCGCTCTCTCGCTCTCTCTCCAAATGAGACAGCAGCATTTAATAAACAAAAACTCATCAGCATGCACACAAAGTGAACGTCTATGTATACCGCACCCTATTAATTATATATTTAGGGGCCCTCTGCTGTACACATGAGCGCCCCTGTCTTAATTGCGGTGAACGCAAGAGATAGAAGTGTGACACTAATTGCAAACCCCATGACTGTAAATTAACAATAAATAGGCTGGCTAATGCTGAACGGCATAGAAATACTCTCCGAACGGGGTGGGTGTATCTTATTGGGATGTATAAGGGGGTAAATGAGAAAACTAAAATTGTAAACAGATAGTGGCGGCTGAGGAGAGGAAGAGTGAATCTCTTTAAATTAGAAAATAATTTGTTTTCTTTTAATTAAATCACGTCCACTGTCTGGAATACATGTTGGTGATATTTAGTGTCCCCTCTTATCTTTCCGTTTTTGACATTTATTCGAGTCAAAATAACTGTTTTCGAATGCATTACTCCACCTTCAGTGTGATGCCCATTCCAGATTTTAATAGAATTTTTTGGGGTAGGTTATTACATTTGTTATTAAATCAATCCCTTCAGAAGTCCAGGCCACAAGCATATGAGAGTTGAGGGAATCAATCAGATTCAGTGATTTCTATGGAGATTTAGAATAAATTATGTGTGTACATGTACGTAGTATTGTGGAAGTAGTAGTGTGTATGTAGTAGTGTGTATGTAGTAGTGTGTATGTAGTAGTGCATATGTAGTAGTGTGTATGTTGTAGTGTGTATGTTGTAGTGTGTAAGTAGTAGTGCATATGTAGTAGTGTGTATGTAGTAGTGTGTATGTAGTAGTGTGTAGATAGTAGTGTGTAGATAGTAGTGTGTATGTAGTAGTGTGTATGTAGTAGTGTGTAGATAGTAGTGTGTACGTAGTAGTGTGTAGATATTAGTGTGTATGTAGTAGTGCATATGTAGTAGTGTGTATGTAGTAGTGTGTATGTCAAATCAAATCAAATCAAATCAAATTGTATTTGTCACATACACATGGTTAGCAGATGTTAATGCGAGTGTAGCGAAATGCTTGTGCTTCTAGTTCCGACAATGCAGTAATAACAAGTAATCTAACTAACAATTCCAAAACTACTGCCTTGTACACAGTGTAAGGGGATAAAGAATATGTACATAAGGATATATGAATGAGTGATGGTACAGAGCAGCATAGGCAAGATACAGTAGATGGTATCGAGTACAGTATGTACAAATGAGATGAGTATGTAAACAAAGTGGCATAGTTTAAAGTGGCTAGTGATACATGTATTACATAAGGATACAGTCGATGATATAGAGTACAGTATATACGTATGCATATGAGATGAATAATGTAGGGTAAGTAACATTATATAAGGTAGCATTGTTTAAAGTGGCTAGTGATATATTTACATCATTTCCCATCAATTCCCATTATTAAAGTGGCTGGAGTGCATATGTAGTAGTGTGTATGTAGTAGTGTGTATGTAGTAGTGTGTAGATAGTAGTGCATATGTAGTAGTGCGTATGTAGTAGTGTGTAGATATTAGTGTGTAGACAGTAGTGTGTATGTAGTAGTGTGTATGTAGTAGTGTGTAGATAGTAGTGTGTATGTAGTAGTGTGTAGATAGTAGTGTGTAGACAGTAGTGTGTATGTAGTAGTGTGTAGATAGTAGTGTGTATGTAGTAGTGTGTATGTAGTAGTGTGTATATAGTAGTGTGTACGTAGTAGTGCATATGTAGTAGTGTGTATGTGGTAGTGCGTAAGCTGTAGTGTGCAAGTAGTAGTGTGTAAATAGTAGTGTATATGT
Organism: Oncorhynchus mykiss; assembly: GCF_013265735.2. Lineage (NCBI taxonomy): Eukaryota > Metazoa > Chordata > Actinopteri > Salmoniformes > Salmonidae > Oncorhynchus > Oncorhynchus mykiss. The sequence goes on along the minus strand of NC_048583.1, from coordinate 21,026,742 downwards.
AGTAGTGTACATGTAGTAGTGCAAGTGTAAACAGCAAAAAAAGAAATGGCCCTTTTTCAGGACCCTGTTTTTCAAAGATAATTCTTAAACATCCATATAACTTCACAGATCTTCATTGTAAAGAGTTTCAACACTGTTTCCCATACTTGTTCAATGAACCATAAACAATTAATGAACATGCACCCGTGGAACGGTCGTTAAGACACTAACAGCTTACAGACGGTAGGCAATTAAGGTCACAGTTATGAAAACTTAGGACACTAAAGAGGCCTTTCTACAGACTCTGAGGGTCCCTGCTCATCTGTGTGAATGTGCCTTAGGCGTGCTGCAAGGAGGCATGAGGACTGCAGATGTGGCCAGGGCAATATATTGCAATGTCCGTACTGTGAGATGCCTAAGACAGCGCCACAGGGAGACAGCTGATCGCCCTCGCAGTAGCAGACCACGTGTAACAACACCTGCACAGGATCGGTACATCCGAACATCACACCTGCGGGATAGGTACAAGATGGCAACAACAACTGCCCGAGTTACACCAGGAACGCACAATTTCGCCATCAGTGCTCAGACTGTCCGCAATAGGCTGAGAGAGGCTGCACTGAGGACTTGTAGGCCTGTTGTAAGGCAGGTTCTCACCAGACATCACCGGCAACAACGTCGCCTATGGGCACTAACCCGCCGTCGCTGGACCTGACAGGACTGGCAAAAAGTGCTCTTCACCGCGAGTCACGGTTTTGTCTCACCTGGGCTAATGGTTGGATTTGCTTATCGTCGAAGGAATGAGCGTTACACAGAGGCCTGTACTCTGGAGCGGGATCAATTTGAAGGCGGAGGGTCCGTCATGGTCTGGGGCGGTGTGTTACAGCATTATTGTACTGAGCTTGCTGTCATCGCAGGCAATCTCAACGCTGTGTGTTACAGGGAAGACATCCTCCTCCCTCATGTGGTACCCTTCTTGCAGACTCATCCTGACATGACCCCCTAGCATGACAATGCCACCAGCCTTATTGCTCATTCTGTGCGTGATTTCCTACAAGACAGGAATGTCAGTGTTCTGCCATGGCCAGCGAAGAGCCCGGATCTCAATCCAATTGAGCACATCTGGGACCTGTGGGATTGGCTAATGAGGGCTAGGGCCATTCCCCCCCAAGAAATGTCCGGGAACTTGTAGGTGCCTTGGTGGAAGAGTGGGGTAACATCTCACAGCAAGAACGGGCAAATCTGGTGTAGTCCATGAGGAGGAGATGCACTGCAGTACTTAATGCAGCTGGTGGCCACACCAGACACTGTCTGTTACTTTTTTGACCCCCTCTTTGTTCAGGGACACATTATTCCATTTCTGTTAGTCACATGTTTGTGGAACTTGTTCAGTTTATGTCTCATTTGTTGAATCTTGTTATGTTCATACAAATATTTACACACGTTAAGTTTGCTGAAAATAAACGCAGTTGACGGTGAGAGGACATTTCTTTTTTTGCCGAGTTTAGTAGTGCACATGCAGTATTGTGTATGCAGTATTGTGTATGTAGTAGTGTGTAAGTAGTAGCGTAAGTAGTACTGAGTGCACAGTGTAAAAGAGTGACAACAACAAGGGAAAAAGAGAGTATCCATTCAAGAGATGAAGTGTGCAGAGGGAATATCGAGAGAGAGAGAGAGAGATCGACATAGAAAGAGAAAAGGATTGAATGGAGAAAGAAAGAGACCGATTCTAGCATGTTTCAACTCCCATCACAACTCCCATCACATATTGATGGAATACCCGATATAGTTTCTCTCTGTCTCTATCTCCATTCCTTAAGTCTTTCCCAATTTCTATGTATGTCTCTCTACAGATCGATGTCACTCTCTCTCATCCCTATTTTTCTCTCTCCAAACCTCTCTGCTGCCCCCTTCTTTCAGAAGACACTAGCCATTCCAGACACCTTCCCCCTTCCGTCTTTGAGTCACCCCCCCAAAAAAATATGATGTGACTAGTGCTGTTGTGGTGACCATATTACCGCTACACCAGAGGTCATGAGTTATGACTGTAGTAAAATTAGGCTCTAGTTTCCCTCTAACCACTCTGGCATCAATGCAAATGCAATCAAAAATCCCATCAAACACTTCATCAAATCATCAAAACAGTAGGCTGATCGTACTTTAAAACTCACCTCACTGTGATGATCTATTTGAAGATAGAAGTTCAACAGCAGGTTGAAACAGTGTAAAACATGGTTGTTGTGGATGATGTTTCAAAGCCTAACACACTGAAATAGACAGCACTCTCTAAGGTGATGATTTATTCAAAACACTCACACGTATAGTAGAGCTCATGAGCCAAAGCCCCCCCCCCCAAAAAAAACAGAATTCAAATTAGGATTGTACCGTTATACAATACATAGCCTACCGCATATTACGCATGGCAGAAAAACATTTGTATTTGATTTTGAATAGTCTAGTCATAAGGATTTTTGATTTGATTTTTCATAATAAATTGGGTGACACATTACCTTTAGCTATACAGAATATCTCAGCACCATGCGTTTCCATCTCCTCTTCGTTCTCCTTTATTCCTTTCTGGAGCGCGCAGCCGGGCTGACAACAGTGAAATATGTTTCCTTGTGAAAACATGCAACTATTGATGTTCCCGAATAGATTTCACTTGGTTTTCCAAATTAAGCACTGGGCAGCTGCACGAACAAGGTTGGAGAGCCCATGGCGCACATCATTTGGGCGGAATATCACCTGTCGAGCAGCGAGAACATGCTCCTCCAACAGTGGTTGTTGCGTGGAGTGAAATAAGTGATGTTATATTTATTTATGAGCTGCTCATATCAAGCACATGCTCTGCAAAAAAACTACAAAATGGACCGGCAGGAAAGTGCACGTGTCACGTCCTGACCTTAGTTCCTTTTTTATGTCTCTGTTTTAGTTTGGTCAAGGCGTGAGTTGGGGTGGGCATTCTATGTTTTGTCGTCTAGGTTTTGTATTTCTATGTGTTTGGCCTGGTATGGTTCCCAATCCGAGGCAGCTGGCAATCGTTGTCTCTGTTTGAGAACCATACTTAGGCAGCCTGTTTTCCCACTATGGGTGTGGGTAGTTATTTTCTGTTTAGTGTGTGTTGCACCTGACGGAACTGTTTCGGTTGTTCTTTTGTTGTTTTGCATTTTTAGTGTTCAGTTTTACCATTAAAATTATGAACACTTACGACGTTGCACCTTGGTCCTCACCTTCCACCAACAGCCGTTACAGCACGGCTATTCAGTGCATATAGATGACATGATTTTCCCCCCTGCCCCTGTTTCTGCCCCTGTTCCTGCCCATTTGATAGTGGGCCATTCTAAATCTAAACAAATATGACATATTAGTAAAGACGAGTTTCAATTGAGAATAGTCTGATGGGTGAAAATATGATCACTTGATGAGAGAACAGCTATGCAGCCTGAGGCAAGGAACACAGCCCTAGCTTTTATTTGGCTACTTTCTCAAAATCAGCCATAGTCTATCGTCACACCATGCATGTTTTGATTTCTAGAACATTCAAAGGATTGTATCATTCACAACTAAAGCTGCCAAATAACTCTCAAACTAGCATATAGGACCTGTTTTCAAATGATCCCTTTTACCATCAACATAGCCACTTCGCATGTGCGCTCGCTCCGTAACGGGAACAATATCCTTTTTATTTTATTCATTTAAGTTCAATATTATTCTTCTTACTATAAAATCATACCATATAACATAATGGCACAGGACTCATAAGCATATCTAGTCAGCTAAATTAATAAGCCTACAGCCAATGGCGTGGAACATAGCCAGATAACTGTACAGTATTAGGACAACTCAAATTCTGTTCTTCTGAAATACATTTTCTTCACATTACAATGTTTCTTTAGATCTGACAAAAATAAAAAATGTAATTATCGTGATGGTGTATATAAAATGTATTTATTAGACTTTTTAAAGTGTAGACGTTCCAATGGTGTGCATCAGCGGAAATGTACGCGTGGAGGCCTGGAGACGCTAAACGTGTTTATGCTAATTAACGGTCAATCACCATGAGAAAGGCAGTCTTTTGCATGACAATAATCGTCCGACAAAATGTCATGACGGTCACAAACCTAGATGTGACACACTAAAACAAGAGATAATGATAATGAAAGCAGACCATTTAATATGAGATTTTGATTAAAATGCATGTTTACCTAATCCTGTGACCTTTCCCTCCCCGGCAGCGCCAGGGAATCTTATTAGGTGATGATGATGAGAGTATATTACCTGAATAAATCACGTCGCTCACAGAGAGAAAAAGAGAGCGAGAGAGAGAGAGAGAGAGATAGAGACAGACAGACAGAGAGAGAGATAATCTGCTCAATGTAATTGAAAAATCCATAGAATCTAACATTTTCTAGGAAAATTGGAAAACACTAAGCAAACAAAAACACTTAGTTGAGTTATCTATCCAAAATGGAGATATATTGATAAACCACTTCTCCAATCTTTTTGGCCTTATAACAAAGAACAAAGAACAAAGAACAAACAGCAAAAACATATACATGATCAAATACAGATCTTAGAATCAACTATTAAAGACTACCAGAACCCGCTGGATTCTACAATTACATTGAATGAACTACAGGACCAAATAAAAACGTTCCAAACAAAAAAAGGCCTGTGGTGTTGATGGAATCCTAAATTAAATGATACAAAATACAGACCACAAATTGCAATTGGCTTTACTTAAACTCTTTAACATCATCCTTAGCTCTGGCATCTTCCCCAATATTTGGATCCAAGGACTGATCCCCCAATCGACAAAGTAGAGGCAAATTTGACCCCAAATAACTGCTGTGGGTTATATGTCAACAACAACCAGACTTGTACATTTCCTCAGTGAAAACAATATACTGAGCAAATGTCAAATTGGCTTTTTACCAAATTACATATGACAGACCACGTACTCACCATGCACACCATAAGTGACAAACAAACCAAAACAAAGGCAAAGTCTCCTCATGCTTTGTTGATTTCAAAAATGATTTTGACTCAATTTGGCATGAATTTGGCATCATACAAACTGATGGAAAGTGGTGGTGGGGGATAAACATACAACATTATAAAATCCATGTACACAAAAAACAAATGTGAGGCTTTGACTAAGTACAGACTCAGTGAGCATAGCCTTGCTATTGAGAAAGGCTATCGAATGCAGACATGGCTCTCAGAAGAAGACAGGCTATGGGCCCGCTGCCCACACAATGAGGTGGAAACTGAGATGCACCTCCTAACCTCCTGCCAAATGTATGACCATATTAGAGACACATATTTTAATTGACACAGGTTAATTGATGTAATTGAGGTAATATGTACATGTAGGTAGAGTTAAAGTAACTATGCATAGATAATAAACAGAGAGTAGCAACAGCATAAAAGAGGAGGGGAGGATGCCAATAGTCAGGGTAGCCATTTGATTACCTGTTCAGAAGTCTTATGGCTTGGGGGTAGAAGCTGTTAAGAAGCCTTTTGGATCTCGACCTGGCACTCCGGTACCACTTGCCGTGCGGTAAAGGAGAGGACAGTCTATGACAAGGGTGGCTGGAGTCTTTGACAATTTTTAGGGCCTTCCTCTGACACCACCTGGTATAGAGCCCTGGATGGCAGGAAGCTTGGCCCCAGTGATGCACTGCCATACGTACTACTCTCTGTAGTGCCTTGCGGTCATGGACCGAACAGTTGTCCTTCCAGGCAGTGATGCAACCGGTCAGGATGCTCTCGATGGTGCAGCTGTATAACATTTTGATGATCTGAGGACCCATGCCAAATCTTTTCAGTTTCCTGAGGGGGAATAGACTTTGTCGTGCCCTCTTCACGACTGCCTTGGTGTGTTTGGACCATGATAGTTTGTTGGTGATGTGGACACCAAGGAACTTAAAGCTCTCAACCTGCTCCAGTACAGCCCCCTCGATGAGAATGGGGGCATGGTCGGTCCTCCTTTTCCTGTAGTCCACAATCATCTCCTTTGTCTTGATCACGTTGAGGGAGAGGTTGTTACCCTGGCACCGCACGGCCAGGTCTCTGACCTCCTCCCTATATGGCTGTCTCATCATTGTCAGACCTACCAATGTTGTGTCATCGGCAGAATTAATGATGGTGTTGGAGTCGTGCTGGGCCGTGCAGTCATGAGTGAACAGGGAGTACAGGAGGGGACTGAGCACGCACCCCTGAGGGGCCCCCGAGTTGAGGATCAGCATGGCAGATGTGTTGTTACCGACCCTTACCACCTGGGGGGTGGCCCGTCAGGAAGTCCAGGATCCAGTTGCATAGGGAGGGGTTTAGTTCCAGGGTCCACTATGGTGTTGAACGCTGAGCTGTAGTCAATGAATAACATTCTCACGTAGGTTTTCCTTTTGTCCAGATGGGAAAGAGCAGTGTGGAGTGCAATAGAGATTTTATCATCTGTAGATCTGTTGGGATGGTATGCAAATTGGAGTGGCTCTAGGGTTTCTGGGATAATGGTGTTGATGTGAGCCATGACCAGCCTTTCAAAGCACTTCATGGCTACAGACGTGAGTGCTACGGGTCGGTAGTAATTTAGGCAGGTTACCTTAGTGTTCTTGGGCATAGGGAATATAGTGGTCTGCTTGAAACAAGTTGGTATTACAGACTCAGTAAGGGACAGGTTGAAAATGTCAGTGAAGACACTTGCCAGTTAGTCAGCGCATGCTCGGAGTACACGTCCTGTTAATCTATTGGGTGAAATACCACAGTGTGCATGTAGAGAGGGAGAGAGAGAGTGAGAGAGAGATCCGAGAGAGAGGGAAGGTGAGATGGGGGGATTACCTGAGGTAAATGCTGTTTGGGCCTGGCCATGTCTGAAGGTCTACATTATGTAATAGAGGTGTCTGTCCAGGCGTGGGTGCTGATTCAGCAAATAAGTCCATTATTGCTTTGTTAAGGCACTAATCTCTACAATGTATGTGTGTGTGTGTGTGTGTGTGTGTGTGTGTGTGCATGCGTGCGTGCATGTGTGTTCATGTGTGTGTACGCCTGTGTGAGCGTGCGTGTGTGTACAGAGTATAGTTAGATGACTTATCCATTTGTCCTCGCTATCCAATCTCCTGGCAGATTGGAATGTAATGTCGCTAATGATACAGTAGAAGCCAGAGGAGTCATAACAACTACGTTCAGCAACTTCGAAAACGTTGAGATGAAAATGTACTTTAGGAAACGTCCTAAAGTGAAGAAAAAACAAACATCCCTCAAGCACACAGTAACAATTCAGACATAGAATGGCTGTGTTTGTTTGCATGGGTGTTTGTGCATGTGTGTGCCGGTCTTATAAGCAAGCCCAAGAAATGCATAATCAGCGAGAAAGCCATAAAATGTATCGCAACACAGCTAGTGTGAAATATGATTTGGCTAAACGAAGTCAAACACAGTGTGTGGTTGGCCTGACAGAGCCAAAGATGGGGGTACTTCAACGGGAGAGGCCCAGTACTCTGATGGATAGCCTGGGTAACTACACCTGTCAAGAGGGGGCCTGCTAAGGGGATAGACTTTACTGTATATTGGAGGCGCAGACACACACAAACGCATGCACACACAAACACAAATGAATGTACACACACACACACACACACACACACACACAGACAAACAGAAACACATTAGCGCACACACACACAGACACACATACATACACACACACACACAAATAAAAGCCTGCAGTGGTTGGCTAGACCGGTTTATCCCTCAAAGGTTGCTGAGCTGTCTCGTTCGCTTGTTCATATCGTCTCCACAGGGGGCCTGAAAGGCCTAAACCTGGCATATGTCTTCTATCTTGTAGCTCTTTCTCTCTGAGAGCTTGTCAGATCAAAACACCTGCGCCATCATGTGGACGGTGCGACATGGTGGGCTTAGCGTTAGCATTTCAATGAGAGTTTATGGAATGGAGGGAGGGAGGGTTGGAGGGAGGGAGGAGGGGGCTCTGTTTACATGGGTTCCATCATCACCATCACCAATTCATCAAAAGCAGTGACAGAAAAACGACACACGAGGCTACAGACGAGCGACAATCAACGCTAGGTGAGTTGAAATACACTCTCGGTGGTGTAGGTGAGTCCCCCCTAAACACCTCTAATCACACACTGCGACAGGGTATGAAGGAATATCTGTGTGTTTTTGTTATTTAATTGACAGATGGGCTTTGTTGGACACTGGTCCAAAGCGTCTCAAAGTAAAACAAAAAATATGTCTCCAGTCACAATGCAAATGAATTGAAAACTGATTCAGTAATGAAGCTGGCATTTCGCGGATAATCACTGTTGGGGCAGACCGTTTTTGAACCTATACTCGCACACGTGTGCACAGCTAAACGGCAAGGCCACGTCAATGGCGCTGCACCAGAAAGCATGTGCTGTAGAATATGAATCTGAACGACACCCATCGAGCCCGTCTAAACAGTCTGCAGAGGAGGATACGAGGTGACACGAAGGTGAGACGTTCAGGAGATTAGAGACACAGAGACAAAGTGAGAGTGGAGCTACATAGTTTACTGGAGTTGTCTTGATGAATCCTCATTCATCAAGTGCAGTGAGTGGACCAGGAGAGTTGTGACAGAACTATGTCATTTTATCCTAGTCTATTAGTACATTAACCCCAAGGGCAAAACAATGTCACCTCTATCCCATATCAACCCATTAGATATTTTTACCCAGGAAACACTGAGATAAGTTCTTCCCTTCCCGTTTGACATGTATCTCGTTCCTGTCATTCCTCGTTTTCCCCCCTTCTTTACTTCCAGTGCCTGTCATTCCTCGTTGTCCCCCCTTCTTTACTTCCAGTGCCTGTCATTCCTCGTTTCCCCCCTTCTTTACTTCCAGTGCCTGTCATTCCTCGTTTCCCCCCTTCTTTACTTCCAGTGCCTGTCATTCCTCGTTTCCCCCCTTCTTTACTTCCAGTGCCTGTCATTCCTCGTTGTCCCCCCTTCTTTACTTCCAGTGCCTGTCATTCCTCGTTTCCCCCCTTCTTTACTTCCAGTGCCTGTCATTCCTCGTTGTCCCCCCTTCTTTACTTCCAGTGCCTGTCATTCCCCGTTGTCCCCCCTTCTTTACTTCCAGTGCCTGTCATTCCTCGTTGTCCCCCCTTCTTTACTTCCAGTGCCTGTCATTCCTCGTTGTCCCCCCTTCTTTACTTCCAGTGCCTGTCATTCTGTCAGCGAGATGTATTTGGCTCCCTATTTCCCCGCAGTCACACAACAATCGAGGGGCTGCTTATCTTGCCGATAGATCAAGGTGCATCAATTACCCAGCATTCCCTCTGTGTGTGTTGAAATTACAGCCCAATCACTCGGAGAAACCAGTGCTGCTGATTATTTGGTGCGGCTGATACTATTTGTAAATATTAGGGAGCATGTAGATGATTGACGAAGTAGGGTGATTGGCTAGGGGTGTCGTGATGAAAACAGCAGCGGTGGAATATATTGCTTTCCCCCATAGAAATGCTAAAGAGCCCATCTCCAGTCTATACAAGGCCTCTTCTGTGACAACATTGGCCATACAGCCATTGATGTCTATCTCCATTGCAATTTAAAATAAAATAGCCCCATGCATTTCTACTGTATGTGTTCCCCCTCTCACAACCACTGGGGAGATGAATCTACTTCTTCCCCTAGCGCTGAGAGATGGATGGCCCTTCCTTGTGGCCTTGGTGTGGGTGATGTAAAGCCTGCCGCAATGGAAACTGGCTCTGGGGGCTGAGTGGGCACACCTGAGGCCTGTTGGGGGAAAGGTGGGACGGACACACGTGTGTGTCACACTGCCCCGTGTCAGACTGCACTGCACGGACTGGGACGGATGTTTTTGTTGATGAGAGAGACAGAAGACAACCAATGGGGAAAGAGATATACAGTGGGACAAAAAAAGTATTTAGTCAGCCACCAATTGTGCAAGTTTACTTACAGAAAACGTTTGACCTCTGTCATTGCCAACAAAGGGTATACAACAAAGTATTGAGATAAACTTTTGTGATTGACCAAATACTTATTTTCCACCATAATTTGCAAATAAATTCATAGAAAATCCTACAATGTGATTTTCTGAAATGTTTTTCCTCATTTTGCTTGTCATAGTTGAAGTGTACCTATGATGAACATTACAGGCCTCATCTTTTTAAGTGGGAGAACTTGCACAATTGGTGGCTGACTAAAAACCTTTTTTACCCCACTGTATAGAAGAGACAGAGAGAGAGAGAGCTAGAGAGCAATCGAGAAGAGAGAGAAAGAGAGAGAGATATGGAGATAAGAGAGAGCGAGAGAGAGAGAGAGAGAGGAAGGGAACATAATCACTCAAAGGTTAGCGAGTTCTTGCTCAGTGTCCCAAGTGAGGGGTGTGAGCGTCGCCAGCCGTCTGATAGATCACCTCCCCACTCTCTGGATCAAACCGAGCAGAATAAAGAAAGGGGCAACATTGATTTGAGAGTGACTGTTCCTATGGGGGGGTGGTAGAGAGAGAGAGAGAGAGAGAGAGAGAGAAAGAGAGAGAGAGAGAGAGAGAGAGAGAGAGAGAGAGAGAGAGAGAGAGAGAGAGAGAGAGAGAGAGAGAGAGAGAAAGAAAGATGTGTGGCGAATCTCAGACTTTATATGTATTACAACTCCTGTATAGGGGTGATGAGAAGTACGGGTAGCGGATCAAATTCCCCTGGCCAACCACTACAGGTACTCTGTTAACATCCTCCTCCCAATGACTTCTATTCTATTGTCCTCAATTCCCGCTGTCAAACTCCACCATTAAATATGCATTTAGGGGCACCTAATATCACAGCCAATGTACTCATTGCATCATTGTATATTACCAAGACCAAAAACTCAAATGACTTCCCCCCCGCAGTACTAAGACTTTTACACACTGGTGAATATATTGTGTCTGTCTGGAGAATGGTCCCCCTTTCTTTTCTCTTCCTCTGCTTTGGGGAGGTGGTTTGACAGGTACAAAGCGTGTTTAAGAAGTGTATACTGCTCTCCCTTGTTTTGGATCTCTGCAGTGAGAAGTCGGCCACAAAGTTTGCTTTGTTCTGTCTTGCTGTTTGACCCTTGACTCACTTCGACAATGGTAGGAAGGTCTTCGCCGAACACTTTGTTTCTGAGGGGACAATGGAGAATGGATTTAAATCCAATGTTTTGTTTTTTACTTCACACTGTACTGCCGTGAATATAGCACTGGCCTCGGTGTGGATTGGCAAAAAGTGACTTTTATATCAGAAGATAATCTGTTTGTTTGCTTATAGTGGGTTTTTTCTTTGCGTATTCTATGCTGAAAAAACAAGTTTTCACGACGCATTGTGTTGTTGCGTTGTGTCTGTCTGCCAGTCTGTCTGCCTGTGTGTCAATCTTCCTGCCTCCTTGTCTTTCTGCCTGCCTGCATGTCTGTCTTTCTGCCTGTATGCCTGCCTGTCTGGCTGCCTGTATGCCTGCATGTATGCCTGCCTGTCTGTATGCCTGCCTGTATGCCTGCCTGTCTGTATGCCTGCCTGTATGCCTGCCTGTATGCCTGCCTGCCTGCCTGTATGCCTGCCTGCCTGCCTGTATGCCTGCCTGTCTACCACCTCACGCCTCCCAGCTTGTTTTATTATTTTAAGACCTACTAGTGGTGAGGTTAATGCTATTCTCTGCAGTTTGCTGGACTGACCCTCACATTTTCAAAGCCCTCTGCATTTCACTGGCGCCGCTGCCGTTTGGGGGGGAACTTCAAAAATACTCTCTCAAAGTCAAAGACACAAAGAAAAGAAAAGATGCCCTGTGCATGATACTCTGGAGAGAACACATTTGTTGATGCCGAGCTATACATTTAGTCAGCTGTGTGCTATTCAAACCACACAGTATCTGTGACGAGAAGACAAACGAGCCAGTTTGTTCATCTTCAAAAGGTGGACCTACATTACAAAATGGCTGCTATGCCTCTTGTTATGGAAAGGATCTTTGGGTTTTTGAGCCCGACCCATTGTTCTACTACTAAACTGCATTTTCTGCATCGTGACGTCAAACACTTCCATCAAATGACAGAAACACGTTGCTCTCTATAGATACAACTAAATACATGAAGACAAAATGTATCCATATGTTGTTAACATTAGAAAAAAAATACATTTAAGTAGAACTTTTCGAAGGCAGTCAATTTTGCAGCGAGTCTCGGTTGCGGCGTAGTGATTCAGAGCAAAGGTCAGGCAGGGTGAGGTGGAAGCACAATGTTGCATCTGGGCGACATATCCTTCTAGTGACACATCACCGGATTAATGACAGGATTAGGAGTGGCCCGTCACTTAACACATCATCAATTAACCTGACGGATGGACCGTCAGGGCCAGGCATTTTTGCTCATTTGTCTTGCGTACTCTTGGAACTCCCGCTGTAACTGACCCGCTAAGCTATCGACGAATGAAAACATGGGTGCTTTTGCTGAAGGGCAAAGGTGACACTTAGGGCTGTTGCACGGACCGTGTTACCACCACACCGGCAGTAATGAGTCATGACCACAGTAAAATTCTAAGTGACCTCTTAGTAACGGTAATCTCCTCTTATGCACTCTGGACACGCGTTAGTAGTACCCAACTCGCTAACGATCATCAGGTCAATAATGGCCTGGTACTCAGGGCTCTAGTTTCCCCTCTAACCACTCTGGCGTCAATGCAAATGCAATCAAAAATCCCATCAAACACTTATCATCAAAACAGTATGTGCTTTTAAAACTCACCTCACAGTGATTGATCAATTTGAGGCAAGAAGTTCAACAGCAGGTTGAAACTGAGTGGAAAACATGGTCGTTGTGGATGTTGTTTCAAAGCCTGACACAACGAAATGGACAGCGGACTAAGGCGATGATTAATTCAAAACGACCATATGCATAATAGAGAATATGCATATGCATAGGCCTATATATAAGAGCCCAAGCCCGGAGGAAAAACCCTGAATTAAAATAATGACTGTGGCATTATACAATACATAGCCTACCGCATATCACAAAAGACAGAAGCACATAAAAAAATACCAATTTAAGATATTTGGTACATAATTGGTCTAGCCTAAATTAAACAAATTCAGAGTTAGCTTCATTTACAGTGAATTTGTTTTTGATTTTGAATAGCCTAAGGCATTTTTTTTATATTTTCATAATTCATAGGCCTACACATTTTAGCTACAGAATATCTCACCACCGTGCGTATTCATCTCCTCCCATCTCTCCTTCATTCCTTTTTCCAGCGAGCAGAGAGGGGCTGTCAACTTAATGATATATGTTTCGCTGTGAAAACATGTTAGTGTTGATGTTTTCACAGTTTTCACTTGGTATCCCAAATTATGCAACAGGGTTGGAGAGCCTATGGCATTCAGAGTTTGGGTGGAACAGCACTTGTTGCAAAAATAACCGGAGTAGCCCATCCAACAGGAATGAAATGAACTGGTGGCAAAGTGGCATCCATTCTCTATTCGAGTGCATACAGATGACATCTCATTTTTCCCCTCTCCCTGTTCCTGCACCTGTTCCTGCCCCTGTTCCTGCCCATTTGATAGTGGGCCATTCTAAAATTTAAACTAATTTCACATATTAGTAAAGACAAGATTCAATTGAGTCTTCGTCTGATGGGAGAAAAGATGATCACTTGATGAGAAAACAGCATTTCAGCCCCAGGCAGGGAACACAGCCCTAGCATTTTTTTTTTTTTGCGACTTTCTCAAATCATCAATAGCTTATAGTCACATCATGCAGCCCATATACTGTATCATTTGATTTATAAGGCATTCCATGGTTTGAATCATTCACAATTAAAGTAACTCTAAATCTAGCATATAGGACCCATTTCAAATGATCACTTTTAGCTCCACGTTGTGAAAAAAAAAGATACTTTTTTATTGTATTCAGCTAAGTTCAGTTATATTATTCTTACTAAAATCACATAACATAAAAATAATGGCACGGGACTTCTAAGCATATCTTGTCTGCTAAATGTAAAAAGCCTACAGTCTATGGCATGGAGCACAGCCAGATAACATCCAGTAGGCCAACTCGTATTCTGTTCTTCTGAAATACATTCTCTTCACATCAGAATGTTTCTTTAGACCTGCCTAAAATACATCATGGATTAATTGTGATGGTGTACATTCAACTGATTTATTCAACGTTTTTCGTGTAAATGTAGACTTTACCAACGGCGCACATCAGCGGCTTGTAAGAGGCGTGTATGCGTGTAGGCATGGAGATTCTAAACGTGTTAGCTTAGCCTAGTGCATTAGCTTAGTGCTGGGAGCAAGCACACTGCTGCTATCTGCTGCTAACCCATGCCTCAGCGAGTACATGAGGCCCCGCGGTGCAGGATGAAATATATTTGCCTTCGCTAATTGGGTTTAATGGCGGTCAGGCCGGGGCTGAGACAATGCTGCCCGGTCCCCACAGAGAGGGCCTTCACCCTGGAGCAGATGCTGGCAAACACCCCTCCCTCTGGTTCTCCTTCCAGAGGTCACTCTATCCATTTATCGTACACGACTTTTGGCTTTAAGTGCACTATGTAATTGAATAAGATGCCATTTCGGACACAGTTGAGAACTAGCGTTTCACATGATGGAAAATGTCTTGGAAATATACAGTGCCTTGCGAAAGTATTCGGCCCCCTTGAACTTTGCGACCTTTTGCCACATTTCAGGCTTCAAACATAAAGATATAAAACTGTATTTTTTTTGTGAAGAATCAACAACAAGTGGGACACAATCATGAAGTGGAATGACATTTATTGGATATTTCAAACTTTTTTAACAAATCAAAAACTGAAAAATTGGGCGTGCAAAATTATTCAGCCCCCTTAAGTTAATACTTTGTAGCGCCACCTTTTGCTGCGATTACAGCTGTAAGTCGCTTGGGGTATGTCTCTATCAGTTTTGCACATCGAGAGACTGACATTTTTTCCCATTCCTCCTTGCAAAACAGCTCGAGCTCAGTGAGGTTGGATGGAGAGCATTTGTGAACAGCAGTTTTCAGTTCTTTCCACAGATTCTCGATTGGATTCAGGTCTGGACTTTGACTTGGCCATTCTAACACCTGGATATGTTCATTTTTTAACCATTCCATTGTAGATTTTGCTTTATGTTTTGGATCATTGTCTTGTTGGAAGACAAATCTCCGTCCCAGTCTCAGGTCTTTTGCAGACTCCATCAGGTTTTCTTCCAGAATGGTCCTGTATTTGGCTCCATCCATCTTCCCATCAATTTTAACCATCTTCCCTGTCCCTGCTGAAGAAAAGCAGGCCCAAACCATGATGCTGCCACCACCATGGTTGACAGTGGGGATGGTGTGTTCAGCTGTGTTGCTTTTACGCCAAACATAACGTTTTGTATTGTTGCCAAAAAGTTCAATTTTGGTTTCATCTGACCAGAGCACCTTCTTCCACATGTTTCGTGTGTCTCCCAGGTGGCTTGTGGCAAACTTTAAACGACACTTTTTATGGATATCTTTAAGAAATGTCTTTCTTCTTGCCACTCTTCCATAAAGGCCAGATTTGTGCAATATACGACTGATTGTTGTCCTATGGACAGAGTCTCCCACCTTAGCTGTAGATCTCTGCAGTTCATCCAGAGTGATCATGGGCCTCTTGGCTGCATCTCTGATCAGTCTTCTCCTTGTATGAGCTGAAAGTTTAGAGGGACGGCCAGGTCTTGGTAGATTTGCAGTGGTCTGATACTTCTTCCATTTCAATATTATCGCTTGCACAGTGCTCCTTGGGATGTTTAAAGCATGGGAAATCTTTTTGTATCCAAATCCGGCTTTAAACTTCTTCACAACAGTATCTCGGACCTGCCTGGTGTGTTCCTTGTTCTTCATGATGCTCTCTGCGCTTTTAACGGACCTCTGAGACTATCACAGTGCTGGTGCATTTATACGGAGACTTGATTACACACAGGTGGATTGTATTTATCATCATTAGTCATTTAGGTCAACATTGGATCATTCAGAGATCCTCACTGAACTTCTGGAGAGAGTTTGCTGCACTGAAAGTAAAGGGGCTGAATAATTTTGCACGCCCAATTTTTCAGTTTTTGATTTGTTAAAAAAGTTTGAAATATCCAATAAATGTCGTTCCACTTCATGATTGTGTCCCACTTGTTGTTGATTCTTCACAAAAAAATACAGTTTTATATCTTTATGTTTCAAGCCTGAAATGTGGCAAAAGGTCGCAAAGTTCAAGGGGGCCGAATACTTTCGCAAGGCACTGTATATGTTGGTGTGTCCCTGAGCACGCACACACGCTAACAGGCTGAGTGGCTCTGAATAGAAGTCGGTAATAACACACGTTGTGCCTGAAAAGTCAAAGTTTTCAAGAACTTCAAATGAATAGCATTTGAGCAAGTTTCTGGGGAATAAACGTTTCCTGGCTAAAATAGAGACAGAACAATATTTTAATCGAGGCCCACAAAGCTCCACAAGGCTTAGCTAGAGACTGCTGGCAGCGACTGACTCCAAAACAAACCGGCATGTGGGCTTTACTTCGCTCATCAGGTGAAGAGAGGGAGAGCGCAAGGGAGGGAGGGAGCTGTGAGTCATGCTTGGGGAAACACACCGCTCGGGGGGTGGGTGACGGCGGGCACCCTCTCTTTTCCATCAGCCGCTCACAGCCGGAGCTTTTTCAAGTCTCCGACTTTACCGTTAGTTTATATATATATATATAAAAAAATTATCCTTCACTTCTTTCCGCCCGTTGAACCGTGGCGCCACAGAAGCTTTTGCCGTTAAATGTGTCATGGCGTTCTGCCCTCGGACCTGGAGCAGCTCCCACGTGCATGACCAACGCCATCAACATCATCACAGCTTTTCTGGGCCTATATCGTCGGGCTCCCTCGCTCACTTTCCTGTTCCCCACCATTTTATTTTTTTTTTTTTGGGGGGGGGGGATGATGTCATTGTCGTTCGTATTGGTGACGTCATTCTGTGGCTTTCTTGAATATGCATCAGCTGAGAGACAGGGACAAAACATTTGGGAGCTGTGCCTTGTTCCCTTATGCTTAAGCATGAGTCAAACATGCTGATCGGGGAGTTTGTTGAGCAAATACATTCCGGTGAACAGATATGATAACATTAGGTAGAGTCCAACACCACTACCACAGCTCACTACTGGTTATTCTGGAGGGAACCAAAACAAGAATATTATAAGATTCCTTCTCCCATCTTGGGATGTGACTCAATATTCAAATGCATGTATTTGCAACGATTCATAATCAGTCTGGAAATAACCCCAAAGACAGTCACAGTCATATGAAGATTGTGTCACGGGGTAAAAACAAACACAAGATTACAACGACTACATTCCTAGTATGACTAAAACCGAGTTGATTTTCAAATCTTTGAATTTCCATAGCATTTGCCATGGCATTGTTCTGTCACGGTAAAGACTGTGCTAATATGAATGTTTAATCATGTTTAGCCTTCAGCACTGGAAACATACAGCAGGCAGGCTGAGGGACTGACTGTACACTACTGTGTTGTGGTGAATATTACTGATGACTAACCTGACACAGGGACAGAACACTAAGGAAGAGCCCAGCTGTGGGACCAGTGTGTGTGTGTGTGTGTGTGTGTGTGTGTGTGTGTGTGTGTGTGTGTATGTGTTTGCGTGTGAGAGACAGATAGATAAAGGTGGGAGAAAGAACAAGTGAGAGGGAAAAAGATAAAGAAATAGAAGGCACCAAGCCGAACCAGTCAGAAGATTAGGAGTTTACATACTCTTATGCACACTTAGAAAGACCCTAAACCCTAAAGAACGCGTTAAGGGTTCTTCAGGTGTCCCTAAAGGAAAACGCTTTGACTAACCCTTTTTGGTTCCACACAGAACCCTTTTGGTTCCAGGTAGAATCCACAGAAGGTTCTACATGAAACCCAAAAGAGTTATACATGGACCAAAAAGGGTTCTACCTGGAACCACAAAGGTTTATCCTATGCGGAGAGCCAAAGAACCCTTTTGGAACCCTTTTTTCTAAAGAGTGTACAATTGCGTGTTTCAGCGTCTGCTTTCGGACAATAGCCGTCAACTTCTATAATGCAAAAGTGAAACGCTTGCAAAGCACAAAAAAACATTGTCAGGAGGAATTTGGAGACATGTCTGTCCGAAGTTCACCTCACTGACCCTATTTGGCACAGTTATAGCCATATTGGGAAGGTAATGCTATTTCAGTGAAGACGACAAGAGAGAAGGGTGACTCATCATGTTAGATGCAGGCTGGAAGGTTGTACATGACGTTCTAAAGACAATGCTCTGCAATAGTAGCTCTTTTGAACAGGAAACAACTCCTGCTGTAGGTATTTCTTTGAGGCAGCTTGGACAAATACCTTGGATTCATCCAAAATTGCACCCTTTTCCCTATATAGTGCACTACTTTTGACCAGGGCTCATAGGGCTCTGGACAAAATGAATGCACTATATAGGAAACAGGGTGCTATTCTGCTCAGGCAGAACGTTAGCAAAATCAAACCCTTGAAACTCCATGGGACCGTAACTAATGAATACTTTTATTAGATGTAATCTCGAGACGTCTGCAGTACACTCAGCTCGCACCTGCAGCAGCTGACGCAGACGCGGCAAGACAGTCCGTGCGATAAAGTCAGGGCTGCCTCCTTCAGATGGCAACAGCGCTCTGTTTATCTCTGTGATAATAGATAACACCTGTGAGCACCACAACTGCTGTCTGGAGGAATTACAGTGACAAGGATGAGGAACGGATATTGCCTTGGTGTGGAGAGTGGTTATTAGATAAACTGTGATTACATATGTTTTCTGTTTTCCCTAATGTGGGTTTTGTGCCATGTACAGAAGGTTACTTTGTGTACTGTACACTGCATTGCGTACGTGTTTCTGTGTAGACTGTAGAGCACAACGCTGACGTGGTTATGAGTTTCAGTCACTTCGTAACCTTCCATTTATTTAACCAGCATGGGGAACAGTGTGCAGTACTATCAATGTTCCATTGACCTTCTGCAGCAACCTCTCAGGGTAAAATTGTATTTGGGGGAAAAAAATAAAAATAAACAGTTTTGTTTTCCAAGAACTAGCATGTGGCTCTCCACGTGAACATGTGAAGTACAATACTGAATGAAAAAAACATCCCATATCCCGCCCTACCATTGTGGTAAACCCCCAAGCTCGTTTCAGAATAAGGCGGACCTGCAACTGTACTGGCAGAGGCTGATGCCGTTCTGCAACCAAACAATTAATGAAGCCGATGGTGCTCCTTCCTCGAGAACGCCACAAGGCAGCTCCGAGGTCACGGAAGAGGGAGCAGAGGACGCTAGGGACGGATGCGCCTCGTCAGATTTCACCGGAGAAAAGAGAGATGTTTGAAGATACTTGGATGTAGGAGTCATAAGCATAGACGAAGGAGTATTAGAACGAACACGTTCGATGTCTACGGTCAAGAGCTTGTCCGGCATTATTATTAGACTGTGATGGGTTTGGATTTATGAGCTTTAACTGTTAATCATCATTAGTTATATTATTAATCATTAGTTATAATAGAGACAGGAGGAGGGGGCCGTACTTCAGCTTGGGAGGGGCTGAGTGCAGGGAAAAAAGTCACATGTGGCAGTACTGATAAGGGGAGGAACTGTTTATTGCCCATTTCACCCAGGCCCCCTGCTTAGCAATAATGATGCAATGTTCAGCGATAAGTAGGAGTCTCCACCCAAAGTGGGGTATGTGTACTACCACGGGTGGAATCATGTCTTTGTCGATTCAGCTGTTCGATCCTAGGGGGAGAATGAACTGGGTTTATGCTTTCACAGCGTCCCTCGCTCTATAATAATTAGAACCTAACAACTGTTAATCGGAACATATGGACACTAAAGTTCAAGTTAAATCTGTTTCAATAAATGTTTTTGAAGTTCAACGTTTTAAATCGAGTTGTACTGGTTGTACTATACTATTCGCCTGACCTGAGGATACAAGTGCATTACATGTATATTAAATATATATTACGTGGCTATAGATGTGTTCATAAAGACATGATGTTGCCCTCTGTTCTTAGACCAAGGGGATGAGAGAGGAATATAATAATGAATTGTGATCCCTTGATTGAAGATTCCTCAATATTCCTGATAAATTTGGATATGCGCATACATTTGAATATATCATGTGTTGGGATACTCAGGCATTTCAGTTGGCCTTCAAATATGTACATTTTAAGTGATATGAAAGAGAAATGAGGAAGTGATGCCCTTTCAGGTCACTCCTGGACTCTTAGAGTTCATAGGCTCGGTCCCGTGGACATAAGTCGCTGACGGCAGAATGTCTGTATTGTACTCTATTTCAATGTGTACAGACAGCTGCCTTCCTCTTGCTTCTTTAGCTCGTTAGACCTGAGACAGAGAAGAACCATCTCCCTCTCTCTCTCTCTCTCTCTCTCTGTGCTCAGTACTCTACCGAAACAGTTAGTTTTACCTGGTGCCTGTGTAGCTGCGGGTTATATTTTTGTCCTTAGCCGAGGAACACGAGCTCAGGGGATGTCTCGCTCTAATCATCTTTTTCACTTGTGGAATCTCTGTGACAAACACAGCTGACTGCAACCCGACACAGCTTCTGGCTGATGAAGCTTTCGAACATGTGTCTGTGTTTGTTTGTGTGTGCGTGTTCACGGAGTAGAGAGTTCACACAGTACCTGCCATTTTATTTGAACAAAGGTGTGCATTAACAGGAGAGATCAAATGTGAGCAAGTCAAAACTGTGTGTGTGTGTGTTTGAGAGTTTGTGTGTGTATATGGGTGTGTTTTAATGCACACACTCTCTCTCGCTCTCTCTCTCTCTCTCTCTCTCTCCCTGCTACAAAGATAGCAATAGTTGAAAAGTCACTTTTCCCCGACCTATATGTACATACAGTGCCTTGCGACAGTGTTCCTTGTTCTTCATAAAAGGGGCTGAATAATTTTGCAAGCCCAATTTTTCAGTTTTTGATTTGTTAAAAAAGTTTGAAATATCCAATAAATGTCGTTCCACTTCATGATTGTGTCCCACTTGTTGTTGATTCTTCACAAAAAAATACAGTTTTATATCTTTATGTTTGAAGCCTGAAATGTGGCAAAAGGTCGCAAAGTTCAAGGGGGCCGAATACTTTCGCAAGGCACTGTAATACAGTATGTTTTCTTGAATTTGTTCTGGATTTGGGGACTATGAAAAGACCCCTGGTGGCATGTCTGGTGGGATAAGTGTGTGTGTCAGAGCTGTGTGTAAGTTGACGATGCAAACAATTTGGGATTTTTAACACATGAATGTTTCTTATAAAAAGAAGAAGTGATGCAGTCAGTCTCTCCTCAACTCTTAGCCAAGAGAGACTGGCATGCAGAGTATTAATTTTAGCCCTCTGATTACAATGAAGAGCAAAACGTGCAGGTCTGTTCTGGGCCAGCTGCAGCTTAACTAGGTCTTTCTTTGCAGCACTGGACCACATGACTGGACAATAATCAAGAATAGAAAAAAATAGAGCCTGTAGGACCTGCTCAGTGGAGTGTGGTGTCTTTACAACCATTGAATCTATATTTTTTGACCATGACAGTTACTAAGGTAACGGCAAGTAATTCAGTCTCCTCAACTTGTTCAACAGTCACACCATTCATTACCAGATTCAGCCGAGGTCTAGCACTTAAAGGAATGATTTGTACCAAATACAATGCTCTTAGTTTTAGAGATGTTCAAGACTAGTTTATTACTGGCCACCCATTCCAAAACAGATAAGGGGAGAGAGCCATGGATTAGCGATGAAGGAGGTCGAGGTCAGGTCAGGTCACGGTAAGGGAAAAGGAAAAGTTTATGGCCCGTATCACTTTCATAGTGTCCGTCGAGTTCTTACTCTGATAATTAGAACCTAACAGTTGGCGCTGAGAGCAGGGTTCACCGTGATTTGCAGTCCAACCAGAGAGTCCAGATCAGTGGAGCGGGAGCTGTCAACAAACAAGGTAGGCACAGTTCCTACACCTGTTTTCCACTCATTTTGACATCTTGGGGAGATGAGACTCGTAGGCAGAACAATTAAAGGATACGGACCTAGAAAGCCGGAGTTTATTCAGAAGGCCCATTGAGTAACGACAGGTCGTAGCTTTTAAAGAGAGTAAGTCCAGAACAGGATAGTTCCTGTAGATGGTAAAACTCATAGATAGAGGGTAAGTTCCGAGCAGGTGGTCCTGTAGAGGGTAAAACTCATAGATAGAGAGTAAGTCCAGAGCAGGATGGTTTCTGTAGAGGGTAAAACTCATAGATAGAGGGTAAGTCCAGAGCAGGATGGTTCCTGTAGAGGGTAAAACTCATAGATAGAGGGTAAAACTCATAGATAGAGGGTAAGTTCCGAGCAGGTGGTCCTGTAGAGGGTAAAACTCATAGATAGAGAGTAAGTCCAGAGCAGGATGGTTTCTGTAGAGGGTAAAACTCATAGATAGACGGTAAATTCCGAGCAGGTGGTCCTGTGGAGGGTAAAACCTTAGTGTAGCGGTTTATCAGCCAGACCCGTAAGGACGGCGAAGGTCTCAGCCGCAGTGGCCGTGCGTGTGGATGAGTGTGGATGGATAAAGTCACCTGCTTGTGTACTAGGATAAAAGGGTGCCATTCAGGGTTAGAAGAAAAGCAAGAAGATATTCGAAAGCTATTGGATTTGGGTGTATTAGCAGTAGCAATAAAAAGTGGTTGGTTGTATGTCTTGTTGGGGTGGGGAACCATGACAGATTATGTGGACATAGGAAGACAAGTGGGAATAATTTTGGCAATGTGTGTTATCAACAACAGTGGTGTTTGAGGCGCAACACTGGAATAAGACCTTAGGTGATCCGTATTCTCCAGTAATACATGTGCAGACGCTTTAGTATTGGTTCTAATTCAAGGTGTTAAGTGCCGTAACCAATTACTAGGCACGAATACAGTAACTATTCTCTGGGGGAAGTGGGTAGCGCTACCTTGGAACATAGTTAATAGAAGGTGTGTATTATAGACGGGAGTGAAGAAATCTAAACATCCTGGACACCGTCGGGGAGAGGTTTGGGAATAATAACTATTGAAACAGACGGCCCCAATTCTCCCTGTAAAGCGGCGCTAGAGGACTTTAGTAAAGCCATGGAGGCGCTGAAAGAAGTGCACAAGCATTCAACCAATTTGGCTTGAATATGAGAAGAAATTGGGAAAGAATTGGGCAACATTACCCTACTGACGGAGAATTCTAATCAAATAAAACATTTAAGGAGGCAATTATGACTTGGCACAATGACATAAAACCAGAATCAAAAGCTCAATATACCAGTATTTTCATGTCAGCATTAAATCAACAAAAAATAGAAACCGATAAACCTGGAATTAGTAGATGTACTCGGCTACAGAAAGACTGGGTATGGGAGAACATTGATAGAATTTGCACTTCGGTTTTGATGGCAGGTTTGAAACCTGTGATCAAAACGGAAATTGCGGGGGTATTGGATGAAATAGAGAAGGATGCTTTGAGAGCGGAATAAAACTCTGCTCACTTCGCAGACGTGTGAAGGCTTAATGCGGCCACAGTGAAAGGCACTAACAGTGGTTTGAATGGCCAAGGTAAGACAAAGAAACACAGTGAAAAAACATCAAGGTGTAGGGAGATAGATCTCTGTTTTAGATGTGGGGCCGCTGGGCATTGGAAAGAATGAGTGTAGAGTGGGAATGGAGGCTGCTGCATTCGGAGGAAATGCTGCCATGCAAGCGTTTGCATCTTTTTCAAAAGAGCAACAACAAATCCTCCTGAAAGTAGCAGGACAGAAAAATTTCACATAGCGGTGTAGGGCTTCGGTACGATCGATAGTGGTTCATAGAGATCACAGTTTCTATGTGAAGGAAGATGTATGAGATCACGTCTTACACAACTTTTTAATAGATGCCAGGGAACAAATATTGCCGATTCCTAATGATGAGAAGAGTTACATTTGCCACAGGAAAAAGTATTTTGGGTTGAAGAATCGAAATGTCAGGGGGATGGATTCTAAAGAGGTAACAAATAAAAAATGATCTGGCCAAACACTCCTCGCAAAACGCAGAAAAACTCGGGAAGTTTTTAATCTCATGAGACATTTTATGTTGTTTTATTATGAAATAGATGTACATCTTATGTCATCTTATTCTAGATGTACATTTCTAGAATGGACAAAAGGGTGGAGGGGTCACGAGGATTTAGCATAGGAGTTACCAACCCTAAAATGAACTTTTCATTTTTTTAGTTCATGAACATGGTGGTGCAGTGGTTCTTGAGAATCACGGGGAAAAGAGAATCGTTAGACTCGGTGGCGAGATAATGTCGCCATGTCTATGGGTAGTACATGCTAAATAAAGTATGGGGTGGATTAAAACATTTAATGATTGGAGTAAGGACAGTGGATTTACTATTATCATCTTTGGGATATAATTAATACTTTTGGATTGCTGATTAAGATGTAGCACAGAGAATGCTAACGGAATGTAGACGTTCTTTTCCAGAAGAGGAGGGGGTTTCGTTATCTCTCGTTGGAATGTTCCCTGTGACTGTGGTCTTGGGGAGAGCAGTTAGTGATATTCGGCAGTTTTAAGTATACAAATATCTGGAGTAAGCCATAAACAGAGTTCCCAGATAAGTAAGGCCTGTTCATGTGTGGTTTTGAAATACAGTTTACCACACACACACACACCAGCACGCACAAACAATTTACAGGTTATGAATATGCATTAGTGGCGTTGATACTGTGGGATTTACTTTGTGGGATCTTTTCAATTTGGTTTAAAAGTGGGTATGCAGAATGATGGAAATGTTTGAAATGTTTTAAAGGGTTTCTGAAGGACAGGGATAGAAAAGGGAGAGGGAACATTTAATGGTGTCGATTGCCCTGTATCCTGATTTTCTGGTGAGGCCTGATCAATCTCACTAGAAATGATCGAAACAGTAGAGATTGAATTATATAATGAATGAGAAACACCAGCCTCTATTCCATTTTACCATAATAATAATAATGGGTTATTCAAATGTGTTAATTTTGGATTTAACATGCAGTGTTGTTTGTTTTTGAATCACAATGTGAATCATGTGTTCAAAGGGGAAATGACCAGTTCCCTGGGGCCCTGGGGGCCCTGGTCTTTGGGTAAATATACACATTTATTTTGCTAAGTCTGCATATAGAAGGAAAAATATATGTTTATGCGGGTTGACAGTTACTCCAAATGGATTGTGATATGTGTATTGCTGATTTCATTTTTTGTCTTTGTTTCGATACAAATATCACCAGATTGGGTCTGCTGCACAAGTTGGTTAACATCATTGCACGATCTTAGCGCTGTCCTTTCAGCACCACAAGTTGGTTAACATCATTGCACGATCTTAGCGCTGTCCTTTCAGCACCACAAGTTGGTTAACATCATTGCACGATCCTGGCGCTGTCATTTCAGCACCACAAGTTGGTTAACATCCTTGCACGATCTTAGCGATGTCGTTTCAGCACCACAAGTTGGTTAACATCATTGCACGATCTTAGCGCTGTCCTTTCAGCACCACAAGTTGGTTAACATCATTGCACGATCTTAGCGCTGTCCTTTCAGCACCACAAGTTGGTTAACATCATTGCACGATCTTAGCGCTATCCTTTCAGCACCACAAGTTGGTTAACATCATTGCACGATCATGGCGCTGTCATTTCAGCACCATGAAAGGCATTTAAAAATGACATCTCATCAAGATCTGTTGCCTACGCCTAATAGTCCTACTCTTCAGTTATTACTATGATTACAAATAGAGGAGTATTATTTCTCACAATGGTGCTTGCGTAGTAAAGTTAGATCAAAGCTGAATCAATGTCTCACAAGATCACATAATGATTAACTAGCATTTTAAACAAGAGAACCGAATATAATTTTTATTTTACCTTTATTTAACTAGGCAAGTCAGTTAAGAACACATTCTTATTTTCAATGACGGCCTAGAAACAATGGGTTAACTGCCTGTTCAGGGGCAGAACGACATATGTGTACCTTATCAGCTCGGGGGTTTGAACTTGCAACCTTGCGGTTACTAGTCCAACGCTCTAACCACTAGGCTACCCTGCCGCCCCTAGGCTACCCTGCCGCCCCTAGGCTACCCTGCCGCCCCTAGGCTACCCTGCCGCCCCTAGGCTACCCTGCCGCCCCTAGGCTACCCTGCCGCCCCTAGGCTACCCTGCAGCCCCTAGGCTACCCTGCCGCCCCATAGCATTGTAGGCTTATAATGTAACTGTCCCACCAGTTGGTTAGCTGAAGCTGAATAGTCACAAACTCAACAGTGCGCGCAACTCGGCAGGATTATGCTTAGATTGAAACAAAATACAAGAAAGGCTAATAGTTTGTTAACGCCGTCTGCTCTAATCCGCTCACAAAACAGTAAATCAAGAAGATCTAAATTCATATTCTCAGGAAACTGACTGAGATCAATTAAATGATTGGCATGGGGATGCAGTTTGGACGTGTCACCGGTAAAATGTGAAGAGTTATCACTCACGATGATAGTGATGATGGACTATTTGACATTAGGTAGCCTATGTCTAACTTGGTGTATTAAAAACATCAGATTGTATTGAAACAATCTGTGGGCACAGGCAGACGTTGCAATTGGAGGATGCATCTTATGCATATTCTATAATGAGCGATTATTCAATTGGCTACATATGTCGGTACAGACTTTGAGGAAGTTATGACATAATAGAAAATAAAAAAGAGTGCTCCCTCACCTAAAAAATGTGCATGACCCCACTGTGGCTGGACCTATCATTCCTCCAAACCACTACAGAATGGTTTCCAGAGCCTGTTCTATTCCTAAAAGGGTCCTGAACCCACCATTTACGTGAGCCGCAGCACCAGCTGACAGGTACATCAGAACACTGTTAGCACTGTTAGCTTCAAACACGGCTAGTTCTGCTCTAATAGTCCTGTGAAAAGCCCTATTTGAAAAGTGACTGGTGCTTCCAGTAACTCTTGACAGTAAGCCCGAGGTTTCACACTATCGAGATCGATGAGAAAGAACAATGCGAAAAGAAGACTGTCTTGTCGCGAAGCATGGAGTAGTTCACCGTTCAAAGAGCTTGATGTCATTGTTCTTGTGAGAACATGCATATTTTAATAAAAATGCCCTGTCACAGTCACTGTGTGAAAACCTTGCTGCGCTGTCAGTGGGTGTCATGTCGACACGTCAAATTATCTTTAATGTCATAGTTAATGATGTGTGTGATGAAATGGAATTGCACGCTGGGCACACAAATGTGTATGTGCACACGCACGTTCGACACACACACACACACACACAAACACACACACACACACACACACACACACACACACACACACACACACACACACACACACACACACACACACGGATAGTAGGAGAGATACACACAAACACACTGTATTTAATGGCAGCCACTTACTGGCGAGCCAATGCTTACATGATCACGACGTCAGGCTAATACATAGTAATTGTGAGTGAGAGGGCTTTGTGGTGCTGGGCTAGGGACCGAGCCATCGATCCGTGAGCGAAGGCTGCTTCTACCACTTCTACTGTGAATCACCATGGAGGTTCCACACACTCACTGGCCATGCACACCAGGCTTAGACTACAGCTCGACACACACACAAATGTGAGCGCACACACGCGCGCACACACAGATACAAAAGCGCACACACACACACACACAGGTGGAGAGAAAACAAAGACAGGAATTCACTACACCGCCACCGCAGGTCCATAATAACAACACACACACACTGCTGAGCTCCATTTGTCCGGAGCAGCGTGGCACCATTGTCGGGCTGCTTCTCACCTCAGCCAGACCAGGATGAGGGCTGGCTGGTCCCGCTGGCAGGGACTGTAGCCAGTGGCTCAAACAGAGCTGTGCAGAGAGTGGAGAGGCTTGAAACTGACTCGCCATATCGGCTTCAACATAGCTCTGTTCCAATACGCTGGGAAAGCTCCCATAGCTCTGTTCCAATATCCACGCTAGAATGACACTTAGCGATGAAGCAATGTATTGGGCATGGACTCTGGCTCAGCAGTATGCTAGTAGGGACATTGTGTCTGTCTAAAATGACACTCTATTCCCTACATAGTTCACTACTTTTGACGAGAGCTCTATAGGGCCTGCGATATCAGCTGCCCCGGTAAAACTGCATTATGGGCCAATTCACCAAGCCACAGGTTAGAGGTCAACCCTGACCCATCCCCCCTGAGGGAGGCCTGTCACAATGTAAATCTCTATGGCGATGAGGGGAGCCAGATTTGACACATGGTGCCACGGGGGATGGGTGCAGTGTACTCGTTTCGGGAGCTTGGCCAACTGCATTGGCCTCAAAGTTGACCAAGTGTAAATATAATATTTGCCTGTATTTGTCAGTCACATGTTTGGCTAAGCCACAGCATCTTGACGAGATAGTGGGCTGTGGATCTTCAGTTGGCTCTCGACCAAATGCATCAAAGCCACAGATCAAAACAGTGCAATTCCGTCCTCTCTGTTCGTTTCACATCACAGTAAAAGTCTCATATACCAGACCTGGGTTCAAATAGTGTTTGTTTTCTTTCAAATATCACGCAGACTGGCAGGGTTTCTCTCCTGGGACTATTCCAATAGTTACATTGAACCAAGGAGCTACAGCAGTGTAGCCATGGAGCGGAGTACCAATCTGCCATGTTACTATCAATTGCAATTTCATCACAGCTACTTCTTGGGCTTAGGCACCTCCCATAATAATAACTACTGTAGCCTACATCTAAGGCCAGGGACAGAGAGAGAGAGAGAGAGAGAGAGAGAGAGAGAGAGAGAGAGAGAGAGAGAGAGAGAGAGAGAGCGATAGAGACTGTGTCCTTAATGGCACCATATTCCCTACATAGGGCACCACTTTGTGCACTGGTCAAAGGTAGTGCACTACATCGGAAATATGGTGTCATTTGGAAGGCACTCAGACAGACGGGGGTTTCTAGCTGAAATAATTGAGCGGTGCTAGCAGGGACATAAAAGAAGGAAGTTTAAGAACCGTAATGAGGGCTCCGGCTTATATGCTTCTCCCTCGGCTGAGTTTGCCAAGCTGTGCTGTTTCGTTTTTCAAGAAGAGCAGCCCGGGGAACCGCACAGGAGCCTTTAGCGTTGATTAATTACCTGACTCTCTGACTTCTCATTCTGTGTATATATGATCCCCTCTCTTTTCTCTGGGCTCGCCGTGCCAAGGTGAAAAGACCTGGCATGCAAGGGGCCATCGAGTAAGGATATTTTTTTTCTCTCTCTTTTTTTACCCCTGACTCGCTTTTTGGACGAGGATAAGAAAACGTCCCCAGGGTGAAGCAGTCCTTCACGACGACGGGTGAGGGAGAGGTTTTTGGCTTAAATGAAAAGGCAAAGGAAGAGACGAAGACGGGAGGAGGAGACGGGCCAGACGCAGCTGTACTCTCTTTTCCTCTCTCCCTCTCAATCTCCCTCCATCCAACACCCATTGTTCTCGCCTGTCCCCTAAGGCAATTTAGGGATGCATTTCTTGACTCAGCAACCGCCAAAGGCGCCAGCCACACTAACATGGAAAGAAGGGGGTTGCCTAAAAAGCCATCTTTCATAATTTCATCAAAAACAAAGTCGCTAATGTATTTTTAACAACCAGTCATTTCTCACACAAATCATTTAGCGAAATGCTTCCCTTGACTGCATTGTGAGTAAACGAAGGCGATATGTTGATCGTTAAAAGTTACACAGTGTATAGCTCTCTTGTTAAAACCACAACGTAAGGCACAGCGCTGCAGAAGAGAAGCAGATACGGGGAGTTGACATTTGAGTTGGAATGGACATGCAACAGGGCGGGGACAGTGTCAGAACTGGGAAACACCAAGACAGATGACAATCAATAACAGCAGCGGGGTACAGAGTTGGGGAACTGACAAATATAGGGGAGGTGATAAACAGGTGATTGGGCCTCCCGGGTGGCGCAGTGGTTAAGGGCGCTGTACTGCAGTGCCAGCTGTGCCATCAGAGTCCCTGGGTTCGCGCCCAGGCTCTGTCGTAACCGGCCGTGACCGGGAGGTCCGTGGGGCAACGCACAATTGGCCTAGCATCGCCCGGGTTAGGGAAGGCTTGGTCGGTAGGGGTGTCCTTGTCTCATCTCGCACCAGCGACTCCTGTGGCGGGCTGGGCGCAGTGTGCGCTAACCAAGGTGGCCAGGTGCGCGGTGTTTCCTCCGACACATTGGTGCGGCTGGCTTCCAGGTTGGATGCGCACTGTGTTAAGAAGCAGTGCGGCTTGGTTGGGTTGTGTATCGGAGGACGCATGACTTTCAACCTTCGTCTCTCCCGAGCCCATACGGGAGTTGTAGCGATGAGTTGTAGCGATGTAGCGAGGTGAGTCCAATATCGCTGATGCGTGTGGACGAGGTCAGGCAGGTGTGCGCAATGATGGTGGCAGGAGTGCGTAATGCAGGGCAGCCTGGCGCTGGGTGTAG
Source organism: Oncorhynchus mykiss (assembly GCF_013265735.2). NCBI lineage: Eukaryota > Metazoa > Chordata > Actinopteri > Salmoniformes > Salmonidae > Oncorhynchus > Oncorhynchus mykiss. The sequence goes on along the minus strand of NC_048583.1, from coordinate 20,996,274 downwards.
AGCAGGTATGCAGCACAATGCATTTCTGTACCCCAGAGCCATAAAGAGGAAGAAAAACCATGGCATGAAGTTAGTTAAGGGATTTTTTTATATCATGCGAACATGCTCTGAAAACTGTGAAAGAGTACTGTGAAAACAGAAAATAAATATTATGTATGAATTATTAAACGCTTCCTTTAATACGTAAAAAGAACAGAGTCAACATTGGCCTCTGGACGCTTGCTTTTGCACCCGGCATCTCTGTCTATTTGAATGATGGATTTTAGCAAACGGAGGGGCTGCAGCAACAGGGACATGAGTGGTAAAGAAACTACTGCACTGTGGGCCACTGCACACACAGATCATTTTGTTAGAGGAGGGAACAGACACATTTATTTCAAGTGGTATTGTCCCTCTTCTCCACTTCCCCACTTTCGCATAAGATATTTGCACCTACACGAAAACAAGTCATTTCTGTGAATGCTATATCATCCCCATTACAACCCTGTAAAGCACCTCACCAGCCGTTACAAATCATTCATGAAGCGTTGCAGTGTCAAAATGTATGCATCCCAAATCGCACCCTAGTCCCTATAAAGTGCACTACTTTTGACCAGAGCCTTATGGGGAGCACTATAAAGGGAATAGGGGTTGAACTTGGGATGCAACCTGTGGACATTTACAGGATTACTTATTCAGTAAATGGGACTATCGGTTTTTGAATTTGGTGGATTTAAATGAATGCAAATGAACGGAGAAAAGACCAAAGCAAATGGCCATTACTCTCTATATTTCAACCAGGCTAACAAATGAGGCTGCGACAAAGAGCTGTGTTTCTCATACTGAATACACAAATGTTCTCAAATCACCGTCTGACGAAACGTTTACTCTTGGAAAGAGTATGCAATTCGTCAAATAAAGTGTAAGAAAGAGTTTTGGCTCTGCTGTTCGGGCCTAACCTATTGAGAAGCCAGGAGCTGGTAGTAGGTTATCTGCCTGTTGAGAGAGCTTCCCCAGTGGGGCAAATAGATCTCCCCCACTACCAGGAGCTCCATAGGGCTAGGGGGCAGCACATCTCTAGCTGCCCTCATAGACAAACACTTCTCTTGGGAGAGACATGCAAGGGGTAGTTGGACATGGAGGTGGAAAAGGTGCACAGACTCAGAGTGCCACTAGTGTCAACATCAACAACCTTCACAAAGGCTGTGGTTTATGTAACTCGGACATTGGCCATGATGACATTCACACTAAATCATCATATTAATAAATAGCAAACCGGGCGTCAGCAAGCTACTACTCAGCGGGCGAGCTAAGAAATGACTCATGAACAATACGAATGGGCAGTGAGTGAGCAAAAAATAACTACGACAACATGTTATGTTGGCCAAAATCTCCCCAGTAAGCTCAAACAAACACACTGTTTTTTTTTCTTTCTCTGAGGCCATGAAAGCGGCTGTTCGTTTCCGGTGAGCCACAGCCCTGAAGACCATGTATAGTCTAGACTTAGAACAGTCAGGTGAGATGCGTGGAGTGTCACGAGGGACTACGGTTCGACAGCAGCAGTGACATTCACATCACAACGTCACGTGTGTGGATCGAGCGCAGACCAACTGTGGATGTGTCCGTCATGGATGACACCATCACTTCTTGAGTCAGATAAGTGATAGACAGTGGGGGGGGGGGGGGGGGGGGGGGTCTAAGGCACAGCATCGCAGTGCTAAAGGCCTCACCACAGACTCAGGTTCGATCCCAGGCTGTGTCGCAGCCGGCCACGACCGGGAGACCCATGAGGCGGTGCACATCGTCGTTAGGAAAGGGTTTGGCCAGACGGAATTCCTTGTCCCATCGCGCTCTATTGATTCCTTGTTGGCGGGCCGGGCACATGCATGCTGGCTTCGGTCACCAGTTGTACGGCGTTTCCTCTGACACATTGGTGTGGCTTCTGAATGTGGCTTGGCAGAGTTGTGTTTCGGAGGACGCATGGCTCTCGTCCTTCGCCTCTCCCGAGTCTGTGTGAGAGTTGCAGCGATGGGACAAGACTGTAACTACCAATTGGGGAGTAATTTTTTTATATTTTATTATAAACCAATCTCATAATTATACAAACATGCTCATCAAACATGTTCATTCATTTTGTTGACAGAGTGTGATGCACTGTTAAAATAGAAAGACTCAAAACACCATCATTATGTCGTGAAACCATGAAGAGTAATGCACTTAAGCTGAGATCGGGTGTTTTGGAGGGTGTTTGAATGTAAACCCACTGTAAGTGTTATAATACACTGAATGCATTTCAAAACAGAACGGAAGTGCTCCAAAACACCGAAAGTGGTTCTTCAATCTGCATATTGGTGTTTTTAAGAGAGCCTTGCGAAAACCATTGTTGCACGTAAAAAGGCAGCATGAAAACAGAAAAAGCATGTTTTGGGAGACTGCTTCTCTTGAAATGCCAATGGTTTATAGAGTAAATATTGATTGATGATGATTTTCAGACAATGTTTTAATTAACATTTTAAAGAAGACACTGGGAATTGAATTATTTTTCAAGTGTAGACAATGGCAGTGATTATAGGCTACATTATAAATGATGTTACAATCGAACTGTCGAGGGCTATTTAAGTTACAGTAGGGGCAAAAATGTATAAAGTGGGCCTTCATGTGAGAAGGTGAAGGTGAACCTGGGTCTTCTGCTTGTCAAAGCACGGCCTTAGTCCACTCAGCTAGTCTTCAGGACTAAACAGCTGCACTGAACCACCCTTGTTACATTCAGCTAGTCTTCAGGACTAAACGGCTGCGCTGAACCACCCTTAGTCCACTCAGCCAGTCTTCAGGACTAAACGGCTGCGCTGAACCACCCTTAGTCCACTCAGCTAGTCTTCAGGACTAAACGGCTGCACTGAACCACCCTTAGTCCACTCAGCTAGTCTTCAGGACTAAACGGCTGCGCTGAACCACCCTTAGTCCACTCAGCTAGTCTTCAGGACTAAACGGCTGCGCTGAACCACCCTTAGTCCACTCAGCTAGTCTTCAGGACTAAACGGCTGCGCTGAACCACCCGTAGTCCACTCAGCTAGTCTTCAGGACTAAACGGCTACGCTGAACCACCCTTAGTCCACTCAGCTAGTCTTCAGGACTAAACGGCTGCGTTGAACCACCCTTGTTACACTCAGCACATTGGGTCCAATTCAGCCTTGAGCGAAGTAGACTTAACAACACATGGACTTAAGTCGACACAACCATGTTAAATAAACTAACATCTGGGAATTCCACCCATATTTTTTCATACGCTTTGTTTAGAAACAGAATTGGAAATTGAAACCCCAACATTTTGGGCAGTAAGACAGCACATGTTTTGGCAATTTTACCCACTCGACCACACAGCCACATACTGTGTGAGGAACTTGGGCCCTATATCAGAAGACAAATGTTTAGATTAAGCTTTCAAGCTTCAACATCGTGTCTTGAAAAAGTTATTTTGTACTCAATAATTATTATCTTGGACAGACTATTTTTCACGAAACAATACTTTTTCGTATCCTCTGTTTCAGCATTAGACCGTACATTTGACCTTTTGGATTTGTCTATGAGGAGTTTATCAGCATAATAATGGTTTCAACCTTTTTCGGGTTTGTGCTCCCAATCTTTGGCAAAGTGTTGCACAACTCTTGACAATGCGGTGTTACAACACACCATGTCATGTTTCAGAACACCTTTGGATGAATGTTTCAGTACTCCTTAAGACTGTCTCATAACCTATTATGTGTTTCGTCTCCTTAACGTTGGTGGCAGCTCAGTTTTGGTGTTACAAAACACTTTATTTTAACAGTGTGTTGTGTTTTGAGATGTGTCCAGAAACTCAAGCAACATAGTGGATCTCAGAGAGTGCAGGATCCAAAGTAGCTTTACATGTCCTCATCACTAATCCTTTGTAAATACACAAAGTGTTACTAATGTTTGTTTCGTAGCTACAGATAGGGATTGACCCCTGACACCCAGCCCAGCAGTGGTGTGGACATTATGAGTAACGCTAGAGCAGTAGCTGGCCAGCACCATAGATGGATGGTGTCATTTACGGGATGCTAAGGGGGACATTTTTCAACAGAATAGCCCTGAATCCCTTCAGCCATAACTCAATGCACTGCTGCTCCTTTCCCAGAAAAACCTTATCTTTCCAGCAACCGTGTGGAACTGTGGATGTATTTATACACCACCACTGCCGGAGGGGGTCTAGTCTAGCGTAGCAAGCCCAGTCTAGGCCTAGAACCTGGGCCGCCACTGCCCCAAATCTGCCCCTCATCCATCCCATGGCTTCAAATGTGATTTATGTCACTGGAACACACAGTCGTGGAGAAGAGGCTCTGCTAGGTGACACTGGCGCTCTCGATTTGCCTACGGGCATTTCGGTAAGAAGGTCTCTAAGTAGACTAACCGAACCCCTTCTGAAATATGATTGTGACGTACAGCGATTGGAGTAGTCGTGTGTGTGTGTGTGTGTGTTTGTGTGTGTGTGGTGTGTGTGTGTGTGCTTGTGCATGCTCGCACACGTCTATACGTCCCCCGTGCACACTCTTTCGACCGGGTTATGGCCGTTCTGGAAAATTAGTGAGACAGACTGAAATAATTATGTGTTGAAAAAGGTCAGCGTTAGAGCCAGCTAAGAGAGCAAACAGGCGTCTGCCTGCTGCCTCAGCTTAATGTGGTGGAATCATTTGGTGGTGATGGAGGGTGGATGAGGGGCGGAGGGGGAGGAGGAAATGTGTCTGGTATTTAAGCTTCTCCATTAGCATTCAGGCTGCAGAATGAGCCAGTGTTTTCCCAAGAATAGCGGCCCGAAAGCTATATAGATGACGGTGAACAGTCAGCCTTATCGCTGAAGCCCCGGGTAGGGGGAGAGATAGAGGGAGAGCGAGGGATAGAGGTGGAAGAGGAAGGGAGACAGAGAAAGAGAGCGGGGGGGAAGAGAGTGATTGAGAGAGGAAGGGAGAGAAAAGGGTTTAAAATAGACCAACGTTTAGCGAATGGATGACGAATAGGTCTACAAAGGCTCAGTCTCTTTTCCCGGAAGAGAAAATACGGCATAAAGACATACTGTAGGCCTGGTTGCATGATAATCTGCTCTCCCTATTAATTGTCGGGCAGAACAGCCAGACAGACAACACTGACGTAAATCATGACATATTATCAAGCTTCAGACCAAATCCTGTTGTAATGAGACTAAATGGAATCACAATAAAAAAAATATATAGAGGCAGAGGGGCAGGTACACAGACAGTATCGAGTCTATGTAGTGCCGCAGAACATCTCCATCGATGGTAAGTGGCCCCATCCATCAACATCAAAACAATAACAAGGAAATGGACAGAAATGTTTCTACGTAAATGCAGCTAAATGTCTGTCTATTACGCTAACAGTTTAAAGAGCACAAGGAGAAGAGGCTCTTCAGATGACTCAGATACCTTGTCTGGAGAGTAGAGTGACTGTGTGCGTGTGTATTTGTGTGTGCGTGCGTGCGTGTGTGTGTGTGTGTGTGTGTGCGTGTGTGTGTGTGTGTGCGCATGCATGTGTGTGTGTGCATGCGTGGACGCATACTTACTCAGGCCCATATTTCTTGTCTTTTACGTTCAGGCCCTGCAGCAAAGCACAAAGCTCACAGAGGGAGGGGGTGAGTCGGGCAATGTCGCCCTATCTGGAGACAAAATGCCATGCGCTGGCCTTGACCACATCAAAAGCGATGATAATCCACTTCCTGGATAACATTCTTGTGGAACGGAGTAGCAGAAATAAGCTTCCGGGCCCATAAAAAAGCATCCATATCCTCAGTTTAACGATACCACCACTCTAGAAATGATTGGTCTATGTAAGAGGTATTTTACCAAGGGACCGATAGAGAGAGAGAGAGAGAGAGAGAGAGAGGGGACGTAAGTACTGTGAGTACCGATCACTCATTATGAGTAAAACACGTAGAAGTTTGTAGGAGTAGAAGGAGAGAACTCTTGTTGGTGTGGAACTAGTCATCGTGTCATGATGATGCTTAATGTTCTTTTCATGTTACGCTTGCAAAACCACTCCGTCTGTCTAGTAAATTCTTGCACAGGACAGCAGATTTTTTGGGGGGGTTCTGGAAAGGGGCCATAATTGAAATTTATGTTTATGTTGTACATCTTTTTATGTGATTAGGGGGACTATTACGGACATCTGATTCCCTCCGAGATGGATCGGCGACGAGGAATACGAGTTTTCTCATTTTTGTTTCACAGCTTAGCTTCGCGCTGACTCAGATCTTGCCAAATTTATAGGAGCTTGCTGCCTTCTCAAAGAGGATCAAGGGGGTGAGTTGGAGTTACAGTCGGTTTTTATCTCTTGGTTGAATTATGGCAGAGGATTAGTTCTGTATGCCAAAATGGCACCATATTCCCTATGTAGTGCACTTACTTTCAAACAGGGCCCATAGGGTATGTGGTCAAAAGTAGTACACTATGTAGGACATAGGGTTCCATTTGAAATACAGTCCAAGTCAGGTGTCAGTAGAACTACATTAGCACCTACAGCACCAGTACTCCTACTTGCGGTGATGGGCACTTTTCAGTGATGGTCAAAAATAGTTCAGTGATGGTCAAAAACTAACCCAGAACCCAGTTTGTATACTAAAATATGAAATCTATTTGAGTTAGGAGGCTGGTATTGACGAGGTTCTGCATTCGGTATTAAAAACACATTTGAAGGTGAAAATTATAGGGATATAGGGCTCTGGTCAAAAATAGTGCAACATAAAATGGAATATGGTAGATATTTGGGACACAACCCAAGATATGGGCCTTGTGGAGACCGACCGATCACAAGACTCCTGTTTACTAATCCTGGATGTGTCCCAAATGGCACCCTAGTCCCTAATTAGTGCACTAGTTTTAACCAGGGCCCATAGGGCTCTGGTCAGTGCACCAAATAAATAATAGGGTGACATTTAGAACACACATAACTAAACCATCACTGCTGTAAATCAACATGTAGACAAACAATTCATACGTGAGCAAAATACGTACATTCAATAATATAAAGATTTATAAAGGGAGAGTAAGTTAGAAGTATGTGTGTGTGTGTGTGTGTGTGGGGGGGGGGGGGGGGGGGTGCCTCTAAACACTATGACAAAAGTGTCTTTAATTAGGAGGGCTGACTCAAAGCAAGAACCACCTTTTGAATGTGTAATTATGCCGTAATGTTTATTAATGTGTTTATTCCCCAGTACAGGGCCAGACAAGAAAGCAAGCAGCAACCTGATAATTATTTCCAAGACAGACAGAGAGAGAGAGAGAGAGAGAGAGAGAGAGAGAGAGAGAGAGAGAGAGAGAGATGGTGAGAGAGAGGGGTGAGAAAGAGAAAGAGAGAGAGACAGAAAGACAGGGAGAGAGAAACATTGATTGAGAGGGGGGAGGCAGACAGAGAGAGAGAACTTGACAATTAAAGGTTTTCTACAGCAATCGTGGCACGTAAAATGTAACCCTTCATTTGCTGTACAGTTATAACAGTTTCTATTGCAATTGTGGCACCTAGGTGTAATCACAAAGATATAGTTAATATTACATTATGTCAAATCGATCTGTCTGAACAGAACCATGAGAGCATGTCTACAGTTCCCAGAGTCCCAGCCTTACAGTGCACTCAGAAAGTATTCGCACCCCTTGACTTTTTCCACATTTTGTTGTGTTACAGACTGAATTTAAAATGTATTAAATTGAGATGTTGTGTCACTCGCCTACACACAATACCCCAATAATGTCAAAGTGTAATTATGTTTTTTAGAAACGTTCACAAATTCATTAAAAATGAAAAGCTGAAACTTCTCAAGTCAATAACTTTTCAATCCCTTTGTTATTGCAAGCCTAAATATAGTTCAGGAGTAAAAATGTGCTTAACAAATCACATAATAAGTTGCATGGACTCCCTCTGTGTGCAATAATGGTGTTAAACATGATTTCTGAATGACTACTTTATCTCTGTACCCCCACACATACAATTCTCTGTAAGGTCCCTCAGTCGAGCAGTGAATTTCAAACACAGATTCAACCACAAAGACCAGGAAGGTTTTCCAATGACTCACAAAGAAGGGCATCTATTGGTCGATGGGTAAAAATAACAAAATCAGACATTGAATATCCCTTTGAGAGTGGTGAAGTTGTTAATTACACTTTGGATGGTGTATCAATACACCCAGTCTTTCACGTTCTGACCTTAGTTCTGTTGTTATGTCTTTGTTTTAGGTTGGTCAGGGCGTGAATTGGGGTGGGTTGTCTATGTTCGTTTTTCTATGTTGTGTTTTGCGTTTGGCCTGGTATGGTTCTCAATCAGAGGCAGGTGTCGTTAGTTGTCTCTGATTGAGAATCATACTTAGGTAGCCTGTTTGTTTATTTTCTGTCTTTGTGTATGTCACCAGACAGGACTGTTTCGTTTCGTGTCATTCTCTTTGTTATTTTTGTTTTAGTGTTCTGTGTTTAATAAATCCACCATGAACACGTACCACGCTGCGCATTGGTCCTCCGATCCTTGCTACTCCTCCTCAGAAGAGGAGGAAGACGAGTGTTACACAGTCACTACAAAGATACAGGCACCCTTCCTAACTCAGTTTCAGGTGAGGAAGGAAACCGCGCAGGTATTTCACCATGAGGCCAA